>NW_026031186.1:4707-25250 GCF_019186545.1 Solanum stenotomum
CTTCTTCTTGGGCCAAAGTTGGGTTACATTCTAGCTTGGGCTGAATTTTGTTTGGGTCTTTTCTTTTCTTCTTTTAAAGTTTTTGGGCTTCTAAATTAATAACCAATATTATAAGATGACAATTACTAGTTTATGAAATAAAAATATATTATGACTTTATACTAATATAAGATATGAATACTAAACAAGAACTTATAATTGATTTAATAAAATGCAAAACTTGGAATAAGGTGAAAACAATCGATTAATAAAAAGAAGGTATAATAAATGATAATAGTAATTTCGATAATAAAACATATAATTTAGAAGATAAATAGTTGTAGTAGTAAAAGTAGTTGTGAAAAGGATAGTTTTATACGTTATCAAATTAAAGCTCGAAAACAATAAATCAGAAGAAAGGAGGGTCAAAATTGGGTGTCAACAGCTTGTCCCTCTTTGACCAGAGACGATGTAAGAGTTTTTGGGCAAAGAAGTTGACTGAGAAACCAATTTTGTCCCGACCAACAACTGCATCAAAGTTTGCCCCGGTACGAATTATGGTGTTATTGGGTATTGAGATCAAGGAGAGTATTTGAGAGTGAAGTTCTAGGTAGACCTTTGACCTTTGTTGGTGAGTTTGACTCTCCAACAAATTGCCCCAGTTCGCTGCTTAGAAATAGTTCCACGTTGCGCTAAAGCTCCTGCAGAACTCAAACTTGACGAAACAGTTAAATAATATTAAACATAAAGCATGGTGTGATAAACACAAGGAAATAACACCTCTTGGGTGTGAATTTATGAAAATGTTGCCTTGCAAATTGAAATGATTTAATGAGATGAAATCTTGAAAAATTTATAAAAAAAAGGGTTTAAGGCCGATGATTCATGTGAAATGATGCTTTTCAGCGATGATTAATGAAAATGAGGCCTTAACCAAATAAATTATGGATATGAGGCTTTTAGCCAAATGATTTAAAAATGAGACCTTTTAAGCTAGGTGATTTATGAAAAGGAGGTCTTTGAAAGCAATGCAGACTGGTAAAGCATTTATGCAGTATATTTGAAAGCATCTGTGCAATCAACTGAAAGCATTTGTGCAATGCATTAGAAAGCGATAAAGCCATGTAGAATTCCTTTTTAAATACTTGAAAGTATTTGTGCATTTGAAGACATTCGTTTGTGCGAAATATATAAAGCATTTGAAAATATTTAGAAGCATTTATGCAGTGCGTTTGAAAATAATTGAAAGCATTTGTGCAGTGCATTTGAAAATATGCATTTGTGCGGTGCATTTGAAAATATCTGAAAGCATTTGTGCAGTGCGTTTAAAGTATTTGAAAGCATGCATGCGAAAAATCTGAAAGCATTTGTGCGGTCCGTTTGAAAAATATCTCGAAGCAAATGTGCAGTGCGCTTGGAAATATCTAAAAGCATTTGTGCAGTGCATTTAAAGGCATTTATGCAGAGCAAAATCATGTGCATTGTTTTATTAAATAATATTTGTTATCAACACATTTGAAAACTTATAAAGCTTTACTTATAAGTTTTCGAATTATAAATTTATAAGTAACTCAAACCACTCGACATAGAGTCGTTTCGATGTTATGAATGTTATTGACTTCTCAGCTTCTGGTAATTCTGATAAACCTGCACTCAAAGAAAAATTATAAGTTTTGGGGGAGGTTGATTCGCGTTGACTTTGAAGGTCTGGCTCTTCATACTTCTTTCTTCCAGCTTTGGTTGGACTCATAACCTCCGTCAATTCTAAATCTTGGTTAAATAAATAAAACGAAAACACTTGATTGAAAATCATATTTGAAAATAAGATAAAATTATATACGTATATATATCAATAAAGAATTTTGTCGAACTTCAAATTGTGACATATCATGAAACAAAGCGAACGTCCTTCATCTAGAGTCTTTCTTCTGTTGGATGATTCGATTGACCATATACTCTTCAAATATCTTGATATCTTTTTGCAATGATACCCTTAAAAATTGTCCCAGTTTTTGCGAAAGAGATGCGTTGTCCTTTGGTCACGATGATTCCAAACCTTCTATAGGCTGCACACTATTCTATCATGGCACCAAGCCAAACATAACCTAAGGACACAATTAAAAATGAAATAAAGGGGCCGAACCCTCCTCGGGTTGCCTACGTATCCAAACGGAATCAGGCCATACGTAGTTCGCTACATACAAAGAAATGGAGAAATGAAAAAAAAATCTAATAAAGTGACCGAAGCCGATATAGGCCGCCTACGTATCCCACCAAGGGTATCAGGCCAAGCGTAGTTCATATTACATAGAAAAGAAAATTTTGCAAAACCTACTAAAGGACCAAATCCGATGTGGATTTCCTACGTATCCCGCCATGGGAATCAGGTCAAGACGTAGTTTCCAATACATGACAAAAAGATTACAAGAAAATGAAATAGANGATCAACTAATTGTGACATTAAGATTATTAAATGACAGATGTCAGTAGATTAAAGACCCACTGGACAAACTGGATACTCATTGTACTGGAGGGGAGCCTAGTCCCTTTTATTGCTTTGTGCTTTGTGAAATGCTATTATATATGCAAAATATACTCCTACGGTAACAATAGTGGGCCCACACATGACATCCACCACTATTTACAACATAACACATATTTTGGAGAACTTTTTCTCATTCCCACTCACATTAAAATTAGGAGAAAAAAAAAGGAGTCACACCGGAATTGCCTATTGTCAATATAAGTCTCGCCAAATGCATGCCTTGCCATTCAAGTAAAATCAAATTATTTTGCCGTTTTCTGATCACAAAGTTGCAACAATGGAGAAATCGAGCCCAACGCTCGAGCGCAGAAAGAGGAAGACGGCCTATGAAGACGAAGACGAAGATGTTAAGTTGAAGGGAAAGCGTACTGAACAAGTTGAAAATTTAAGGACGAAGATGTTAAGTTGAAGGGAAAGCGTACTGAACAAGTTGAAAATTTAAGGCAAGTTTCAAGGAAGAAGTATTTGAAGAATAGAGAACAGAAGAAATTAAAGAAACTCAGAGATGATATAGAAGATGAAAAATTTTTGTTTGAGAAAATCGAAAAATTGAGCGAACCAGAAAAACGTGAAAATTCATACAAGCAAAAAATTGTTGAATTGGTTAGTAAGGAGCAGCAATGCGACGACGCCGGTGAGGAACGTGAGATTCATCCACAGCAAGCTTGGGAGGAAAATCAAATCAACAATGTGAAACTTAATTTTGGATCTAAAGACAGAAAACAGAAGGATTATCAATTTGTGTTTGAAGATCAAATTGAATTCATCAAATCAACTATAATTGATTCAGATTCAGATGTTGATGTTGATAGTGAGAAGCTGCAATGTACCAGAAATTCGAAACTTAACAAGGATAGGAAGGCACAATTTATCCCTACAAGGATGCTTTGCTCCAAGCTGTTCATGATCATCAAGTTCTTATTATAGTTGGAGAAACAGGCTCGGGGAAGACAAGGCAAATACCTCAATATCTTCATGAGGCGGGTTATACTAGAAGCGGTGGGAGGATCGTTGTACTCAGCCTCCTAGAGTTGCTGCAATGAGGGTTGCTGCGCGTGTTTCACATGAAATGAGTGTGAAAAATAAAGATGATATTTTGGAACTACAAAAATCCTAGATTTTTCTAGAATAATCTAGTGTAGTAGCTTGGATAAGTATCTTGTAGAAATATCTAGATAATCTAGAGTAGAAGATAATGATACTAGATTTTTCTTGTAGATGTTCTAAAGAAATTATATATTTATAGAGAATCATAGAATAGTCTAGATTTTGTAGTATCTAGAACCATCCATAGGTTGTATAAATATGGGATGGTATTGTACATTTGTAACCTACCCAAGAATAACCCAATCAAGAGTCTTCTTCCATAAATAAACAAGTTCTCCTTTCTAGTTTCCTCTTCTTTAGTTGAATCTTCCAATCTTAGTTAACGATCTTGGGCTAGTAGAAGGTTTTCCGATTATACTTTTCTTCTGCTATTCTCTACATGGTATCAGAGCCATAGCCGTAGATTGGCTTGTTGGTGTTATTTCAAGATCAAGTTGGTGGTAGATTCAACTAGTTTGTGTAGTTGAATTTTAGCGGTTGTGTTAATGGACTGGGAATGGAGTTGTTGAATCAGTCCAATTACAAGGTATAAAAGACATTATGGAATCATACCTTGTGGGAGAGGATTGGTGGGATGTTTATTAATGGAAATGAAGCAAGTCCTCCTGCTGACGGACAGGAAAATAGCAGTGCGTCCAAGAAGAGGAAGCAGATTAATGCGAAAGCGGAGTTCATTCTGAAGAGGATAATCTCCTCTGAATTATTCGATCATATTATAAAGTGTGAATCAGCTCATGAAATATGGAGGACCCTCGATCAATTGTTCAACAAGAAGAATGAAGCATGGCTGCAGATATTGGAGAATGAATTGGCTAACATCACTCAAGGTAATCTTTCTATCTCAGAGTATTTTTTAAAGATTAAGAACTTATGTTCTGAGATATGTTTATTGAATCTGGAGGAGGCTATTTCTAATGCACGAATGAGAAGAATTGTCATTCATGGGTTGAAACCTGAATATATTCCATTGTGACGTCGATTCAAGGATGGGCTCAACAACTAACCTTGAAGGAATTTGAAAATTTGTTGTCGTCACAAGAATTACTAGCCAAACAGTTGGCTAGTGTGTTTGTCAAAGATGGAGAAGGAGATGCTCTTGTAGCCGACAAGAGAAACTTCAAAGAAAAATCAAGAGATATGTCGCACTCTCGATTCTCAGGTGATTCAAGCTCGCCAGGAAAGAAGGAAGAGTCTTCTAACTATTATGGTAAAAAGCCTCCCAGATGCTATTGATGTGGTAATGTAGCACACATAAAAAGATATTGCCAAGCCAATGAGAGTAATATGGCTTAAAAGGTTGCTGAATAAGAAGAAGAGTGGGGAAAGTGTTTAGTAGTTGAGGCTCGAGCATTGGATGCTATGGTTTCTATCAACTTTGAAAGAGATTGGATCGAGGATTCAGAATATAATGCAGTTGACCACGTGGAGAAGCAAGACACTGACGTCATCTATATGAAGCAAGAAACTCTTGAAGAAGTTCATACTGGTGATATGGTAGCTTCTATCGAAGAAATCGAGGAAGTAAATTCTAAACAAGCAGTGCCTGGAGCTATATATGCCGATGGTGACCTTTGTGGAGAAAGTATTGAGAAAGATGTATGGGAAGTTGAAGTCTTTGATCAATTGTCAGCCATATCGAGGCCAATCATTGGCTTAGATCAAATATTGGAAGCAAATGGAGAAAATGTTGATCAAATAGATGGAGAAGCCGACCTTGAAGGCCAAATTTCAGGCGAAGCGATAGACGATATATCTTTCAAAAGCTGTAAAATTGATAAGCATGTAATTGAAGAGCTCGAAAGGAAATCTAATGGTGTATCCTACCATGGTGCCGAGGCTTCAATTCAGAAGAAATAGATGACAATATCATCACCGACCGAGATGAAGAGGCTAATAATAATGAAATTTCTCAATATTATGGAGTTGCATCGGATGAAGCATGTCTTAAAATTTTGAGCATCGGAGTTCCAAACTTGTCCATCTTAAATGTATCTCCAGATAGTACGCAGGGAAGCTAAATTTAAGGGGGAGTTTGAGAACTCAACAAGGAGATAATCTACATGGATCAACTGACAGTAAAAATCTTTATCATTTGGTGAAGGAAGAAGAGTTCGGAAGAAACTGTTGAGATTTTCACCAAGACGTGGCTCAAAGCTTCATTTGAGCTCTTCCACGACAAGTGTGGGGTAGTTTCCAAAATATCACTTTAAGGGGGAGTGTGAAAAATAAAGACGATTTTTTGGAACTACAAAAATCCTAGATTTTTAGGAAAGTTTCTAGAATAAACTAGTGTAATCACTTGGATATGTATCTTGTAGAAATATCTAGATAATCTAGAGTAGAAGATAATGCTACTAGATTTTTCTTGTAGATGTTCTAGAGAAATTAGATATTTGTAAAGAATCATCGAATAGTCTAGATTTTGTAGTATCTAGAACCATCCATAGGTTAGTATAAATATGGGATGGTATTATACATTTGTAACCTACCCAAGAACAACCCAATCAAGAGTCTTCTTCCATAAACAAGTTCTCCTTTCTAGCTTTTCGATCTTAGTTAACGATCTTGGGCTAGCAGAAGTTATTTCAATTATACTTTTCTTCAGCTATTCTCTACAATGAGGGCTAAACTTGGTCATGAAGTTGGTTATTCTCCATTTCGAGGATTGTACTTATTAGAAAATTGTTCTGAAGTATATGACTGACGGAATGTTGCTAAGAGAGTTCCTTACCGAGCCTGATTTAGCAAGCTATAGTGTTATAATGATTGATGAGGCTCACGACAGAGCATTGTCAACGGATATCCTGTTGGGTTGATAAAAGATGTAGCTCGTGCTCGACCACATCTCAAGTTACTTATATCTAGCGTCAGTGATTATTTTGATTGTGCTCCGATTTTTAAAAGTACAGGACCAACCATTCAAAGGTGGATCTAAAGAAGGCGAGGGTGTTCACCCGAATTGTGATATGAATGGTGAGAATAATAATTAAAAATCGTGTAAAATAGCACGACTAGGAAGAAATTATTTTAAAAAAATTTGATAGTCATGGATTTGCTCACGATTAAAGTAAATGACAGTTTGAGTGAGCCGTCAATGTAAGTTGTTTATCATTGGAAATCCAGTGGTTTGTCTGTGTTGGTTAATTGCCAAATTTGTTGTCCCTTTTAGCTTCAAAATGGCTCTTTCGGCTCCAAACTTATTATAATAACCTTTGCAGTAATAGCGAGAATATTGATATATAGTTTACATATCCATACATAAAAATATTGATGGCCCATACATAAAAATATTGATGGCCCTCTCAATCAATTCCTGTATTTTACATATCCATACAATTGAGTCCGTCACAACTTCTCACCACAATGGTGCAAATGAAGTATCCAAAATGTTCAAATATTCTGGGAATCTAACTATTACAAGCTCCAATACAACACTCGAACTAATAGAGAACTCTCTTGCAATTCAAGGGGACTGGAGAAGGATCCACATTAGATCCCAACTAGTATAAATGATATGAAAGATCTCCTTCCAATGCAAATCTGATTACGAAGAAGAAGAAAAAATTCAAGCATAAACTCTCAAGAACACCTTTTAGGATCAAAGATTCAAAATGCTATCTGGAAGCGTAAGTTAACTCTCCTGTTACTGCATTAAAATCAAATGAAAGAATTCTACATTAGCATTTCATTAATCCATAATGACTCAACTTTAATTTCAATAGAAATGGAAGTTTATGTATTTCGGATAATACTCAAAGATGGAAATTTTAACATACCTAAGTAATTTGAACTTTAAGCTCATAATTTCCCAAGCTTTCTTGCTCTTCTTGAATTTTTTTTGCACTAATCTCTACACCAGAGCCATTCTTCTCTCCGTAACAGTGTATTTGGATCAATTTTAGTGTCATTATTTCTCCAATACTCTCAGGAATCTCTTCCAATTCATTCAACCCATACAGTAATAGTTTCTCAAGCATTGGAAAATTATTACTACCTGCTTCCCACCTTACCAGCCATCCAGATTTAATTTGTAGATATTTTAATTTGTTAAACACAACATCTTCGTCTAGTTTCCAATCTGTTCCATGGAATGCATTATCCGCTTTGAGCACCTCAAGGTTTGGTAAATTTGCCAACAAATTCATAACATCCCATGGTAATCTAGTAAGTGATAATGTCAACTTTTTGAGATTAAGAGGGAAATTATACCCGGAGAAAATCATCACGTCAAAGGTCTCCGGATCTGTGTATAGGAAACCGAGCTTTATGTGTAGCGTCTCCAGCTCCTCGAGAAGAATTAGAGCATAAAGAAAATCATGCCAGTAAGGATTATCATAACTGTGCAAAATCTTTAGCTTTTTTAGATTGGGAGTTCTTCTTATGATTTCGGAAACAAAAGAGGAGTTATGGAGATGAAGTGTTTGTAAGTTATTGAGAAACAAAGGTTGTTCTAATTCAAGAGGATCAGATATATATAATGTCATATGATTTTCTACCAGAAGAGGATTACATATATATAGTGGCCATCTAATATCCAAATGTCTTATCTCTGTCATTCTCCAGATATCCAGTGGCTGTTTCAGAGTCGTCGGTTCAAGAGTTACAAGAATTATGGTTTCTAGATTTCTCAATTTAGCTAGTGAAAGAGCTTTGTTAATATTTGCAGCAACATACCTCAAATGTACAAGCTGAGGTATTACACAACAGAAATCTTTCTTGACTGATAATACGTCTAACACCTTAAGCAACTTGAACTGTGAAACAATGGAACTTGTTTGCCTTTTAAAATAATTATCTTTTGTTGTAATAAAGGTGCGGGTTATACTTGTAATACCACTGCTATGCCTTGTAGGATAAAATCTCGGATGTAGAAGTTTAGATGGAACGATCACTCGCCGTTGCTCATATATGCCTTCTGAGGACATGAGAACATTCTCATTCATGAAATGCACAACATTTTCAGTATGAGCTTCTCTTAGGCATAGTTGGCGAAGAAGATCGTGAATTTTGCAAGTTTTCATCCTTCCATTAGCCCTTTGTTTACCAGCCAAAATTAGACTTCTATCAATTAACTCTTCGAGATACCCCTCTGCCACAACTTCTAACCTTTTATTGCTTCTTGCCTTTACGAATTGCTCGGCAATCCATAACCTGATCAACTTGGAAACGTTAATCTCCATGTCTTCTGGAAAGCCTCCAACATACAGAAAACAAGACCTCAAATATTGGGGCAAGTAACTGTAGCTGAAAGAAAGAATTGATTGGCACTGTTCGGATACCGTACCAAGGAATGAGTTCAAATTTTCCTCAACCTTCTTCCAATTATCTTGTGTCTGGTCCATTTTTCCAAGAAGTCCAGCAACAACGACAACCGAGAGAGCTAATCCTCGACACTGTTTTACAATATGCTTCCCTGTTTCTTTTAATATAGTAGGACATGGATCTTTTTTGAATAATTTTTCAGTGAATAGATTCCAGCTATCTTCTAGACTTAGAAAAGACTTACTATGAGGCGGAGAATCAGGACAACTGACATAATTAGCAACATACTTGAGCCGAGTGGTTAATAGAATTCGGCTTCTATTGTCATCATTTGGAAATATTCTTTGCATTTGGTCCCATGCCTCAGTACTCCAAATATCATCTATGACAATTAGAAATCTCCTACACTTAAGACCTCTATACACTGTCTCCATTAGTTGATCATTACTCATTTCCTGATTGCTTCCAGTAATTGAAGAGACAATTTTAAGAAGCATTTGTCTCTCATTGTATTCTTCAGAGATAGTGAACCATGCATGTTTATCAAATCGAGAACGAATAAATGAATCATCATAAAGTTTTCTGACAAGAGTTGTCTTACCTATACCGCCCATACCAAAAATTGGTATGACAGTTAACTCGTATGTTTGGGAAATGAGGCGATCATGTATGGTGTTGAAGTCATGCTCCATCCCAATTATGGTATTTTCCTCAACTGTACTTTTGTCTGGTGAGGAGGGAGTTGTTGCTAATTCTGCAGATTTGCTTCCATGCTTGTTAACATCGATCACCATCACCATCACCTCTTTGTTGAGAAAATAAACTTGTTCTTCAACTTTCAACAAATCTTCATAAAAGAATCTACAAGCCTTTTGCCGCTTGTCCTCATGATCTGTTAGAAGGATGTTTCTTAGACTTGAATCAACTCTATCTTCCGCTTTGTATACTACATTCCTGATTCTTTTTTCTACAACCTTGGAATTGAAACTCGATAAATTAATTATTGTTATAAAAAAAAATATAACACCAGTAAGATTTAGATAACTATACTAGTGATCAATTACATACCTTAAGAGTTTCAATATCCTTTGCAGTATCGTCAAGGAAATCTTGCAGAGCAGAAAGATTTTGATAGAGAGATTCGACATGTTGTTGTGTACAACATTGACAAACCAAAGATTGATTAGGTTTGAAGAATTGTTTCAATGTATACATAAGTGAAGAAAGAGCAGCATAAGCCAGTTTCTCTTTGTTTGCTGGAATAACTAAAAGATAGAACCTTGCAGATTTAATCTCTCTGCTTTGTTCTTATTAGGCTAAGTGGTTACTTTTTCTAAATGGGGAACAAAGGTGTAGTGTACTTATTACCTTTATCATTTGTTTAATTAAAAGAGATAGATGTATGAGAACACAATCCAATACACTTTACATTAAAAACAAGAAAATCAAATTGCTCAATGGAGGTATTTCTTTTCTATTTTAAAATTGTTAGTGCACTCACTTTTTATCCTTTGGTTGCCTTTTGTTCTGTTTTTATAGGATGGTGCCTATTTCATCCTTAGAAGGAGCTGTTCTAATGTTCTTTCTCTTGTATGAACTTATCGTTAATACACAAATCGAGGTCCGCCATAACCTCTCACCACAATGGCGGAAAAAGAAAAAGAATACTCAAAGTTTTAACGGAAAATGGCCTAAAATACTCCTCAACTATGTGAATTGGTACAATATTATACTTCATCTACCTATTGGGCCTAAAATGCCCCTGACATAAACCTTTTGGCTCTTTTTTGCCCTTATCTTTAATGGTCTAAATGATAACCTCAATTAACAAATTCATTAATGACGTGTCACTATCCAATTGGCTGCCCTAACAATTAATTAAACTAATTTAAAAAATCACAAAATACCCATCCACTCCACCCAAAAGCCCCACCCGTTGAAAATGGACATTTTCTTCTTTCTTTCTTTGGGATAGTCATCATCAAACTGATCAGCTTTATTTTTCGGGGGTGCGGAATTGGTAGTTGATGAATTCATATTGTTGGTAGTGTGGTAGGTGGTAGTGTGGTAGGTGAGGAATTTATTTTAAAGATTTTATTATAATATTCTTTTTTCATGGTAAAATATAATAATACTTATTGTAATATTCTTTTGATAGTTGTTTTAATCTGAATATTTCTTCAATATTATTTGTGATGTATTCTATGGATACATAGTAAGAATAGTAAGAAATACAAGATATTAAGGCTAAAAATCCAATTAAATATGTACATTTAGGAAAAACAGAAATACTAATAAAAGCTTGTTTTAGAGAAGGAATAGATACACCCATAGAAATATACTTNTTTCATCATGCATGTATGTAGTCATGTTCGTTGTTATGCAGGTTTTTTATTTTCAGTTATTCCTTCATATCATATTCATAATCGATTAAATTCATATTAGATTATTATGAACTAGATTATCTGTTTATCATGTTCTCCTGTCATTAATAGCATCGTACTTTAGTGGATACTTCCTTCTTATCAATGCCTCAACTTTGTTTACTCCCTTAAACGGCTTTTCTTGCCTACCGGTTTCAACATTAGGATGACACAGTATAGAAGTTTTCTCCCTGTTTCCAGTGTGCTAATAAACTAGAAATCATGATTCAAATAATTCTAATACATAATAACTAACATAAATTTATTCAATCATATATATGATATTCAGGAATATATGAAATTAGTTCTGCATATTTATTGAACAATGTACCTTTGCCTCTTGTTTATCCATGATATCTGAAGTTTATTCCATTATCTATTAAATATGAATAGCTTAAGTATTAAATATTTGAGAGAGTGTTTATGAAAGTGCGTTTTATTGAAGGCTTCAAGGTCTGCCTTTTATGTTACATATACCTTCCTTTATATAGAAAGGAATTAGTGCACAATAATGCACGCACTACACACTTACTTTACAATCATCCCTACCCACTACTTTTACACTTGTCTACTCAATAATACACACCACCTACCATACTTTACACTTGTCAATACTACTTTAATAATGCACATGCATATGTTGACTAATTTACTCTACTAACTTGTACCTAATAATAATAATGTGACTACTACTGTACAATTTAAGACTTTTACATAATAATTTACATCTACTTTTGGCTTTGTTGGCCAAACACGTTTTTATGTCTTCTTTTATCTCTTTGTCTTTATCTTCTTTGTCTTCTTCTCTTTATCTTATCTCTTTTCCGCCTCTATCTTCTTTTATTTTATCATTCCAGCTGGACATCGGGGATCACATTATCTTCTCCATTTTATTTTGAACATATATGATCTGGATATTTGTGTCCAATTAGTTTACAATATCTGGTTAATAGTTCATTTGAGATGAATCCCTTCTTTAATGCTCTGGTAATAGGTTGTTCTTCTGGTTTGAGTAGAGATAATATTCATTTTTGTACTTCGTCCATATCTGCTTGCCTTTTGAGTTTGAATATATCATAATTTGGTCTCGTGAATAATAACTCCATATTGCATTCCCATTTAGATAATTATTTGCTAGTTCTTGAATAATTGTTGACATACCAATTATTCTCTTATTAGCATAGAAACTTGGTATCTCAATTTCTTGTATCTTCGGTTGTTGTCCGATATCTTCTGGAATTATCATATCTCTGGTCAATCCTATTTTTACAACTTGTATTATTGGTTTTATTTCATCGTATAGTTACTCTGCCTGGGCCTCATAAAACTTTACATAAAATAGATTGTCTTTTGTTACTCTTTTATAGGTTATGAATGCTCTGTGTATCTCTGGTATACCACTTAGTTCTTCCCCATCGTATGTATAAACTGTACTTAATAATCCATAGTTGTAATAAGTTTTGACTAAATTTGCTTTAGTTTTTGGTTGAACTATTAACTTATTGTACCCTTGTAATTTTTGGGTTAAATAATCTTGGGTTGGTTCTTTAGTAGTGTTAGATCTGAGATTAAGATTCAAATATGTTTGGATTTTGTGTATATTCCTAATATAGGTTTGTGTGATATGGTTATAATAATTTTTTTTGTCTTTGTTTAGGCTTTTTGCATACGTTGAGGTTTGTGGTGATATAATCAATGGGTCTTTTGGTATTTTTGGTGTAAATTGGTTTTCAAATATTTTGTTTAGATTAGTGCTCGTATATTGTTTCCTAACTGTTTTGCTTGTACCTGCAGCTGCATTGAAACAATCATTCTGGATTTTTTGGAGTATCCCAACGTCTCCTTCTAGCTCTAGATGTTTAGTGTCTTCCGATCGACATATCTCTGCATGTTTATAGTCATGTGACTGACTTATAGCTTTAGACTTTAGTTTTTGTATCTCATTGTCCATACTATCCACTTTGGTACAAAGTGTAGTAATGGCTTTGAGTATATCTTCAATTGTATTTTCTTTCTCAGTCTGAGTAACTTTGTCTTGATAAGTAATCTGCAATAACATTCTTATCAGTTTTTATTACTTCAATAGTAAATGTAAAATTTAATATATTTAATACCAATCNATGATCTTTCAGCTGCCTCTCTCACCAGGCCTTTTGTTAGTGGATCTGACACATTATCTCTTGACTTCATATAGTTAATTGTAATAATTCTATTAGATAGCAGTTATCTTACGGTATTATGTCTCCGTCGTATATGACACGATTTTCCATTATACATGACGCTCCCCGCCCTACCTATTTTATCTTGAATAATGTATGCATATAGGTCCCACAGGTTTGGGCAAGAACTGAATGTCCTCTAAGAAATTTCGGAGCCATTCAACTTCTTCACCGGCCTTATCTAAGGTAATAAATTCAAATTCCATTGTAGAGTGCGCGATACATGTCTGTTTGGATGATTTCCAAGAGACTTCTCATCCACCAAGAGTGAACACATAACAACTTGTGGAATTTACTTCATTTGACCCGGTGATTCAATTTGTATCACTATATCCTTCAATCACGGTAGAATATTTATTATAATGCAAGACATAGTGTTGTGTATATTTTAGATAATCCAACACATGTTTCATTGTCATCCAGTGAGTTTGATTAAGATTACTAGTGAATCGACTCAGTTTGCTAATAGTACATTCTATATCTGATTGCGTACAATTCATAATATACATCAACTTCCTGTCACGATCCAGGGGTACACCCTAGATGTAACATGGCGTACAAGACCCTGAGAGGCCTCATACAAGCCACTTAGCTTTCATAACATAAGATAATAGAAAAGTGCAAAAATTTAAAACATTTCCCAATACAATCAAAGTTCCATAAAATGAAGTGGAAGTCTTTATACTTGTCTCAAACCATCTAAAACATGAATAGTCTTGGGAAACAACCCATACAATAGTTCTAACATAAAATAAAGACATAAAAGGAAAGGGTGGTCAAGTCCTCAATGTTATGAGGACTCACCAAATCTTCACTCCTTTTTCTACTATGAACCTAGCCACGGGGATGGAAGTCAATATAGCCGGACCCTACATTTGATAAGAATGTAGGCAAAAGTATACGTTAGTACAATAATGTACTAAATATGATGCTAGCATAAATCATCAACGAAAGCATAATGTAGACATTAGTCAACATAAGGCATATACCATAATCATAAGAGACATCAACATAAGTCAAAGGCATAATCAATGCATCTACATCAACATAATATTAGATAAACACTTCATAAGTAACCTTAAAGCATGCTTGTGCAATGAATAAGACCCCATAAATCTCACCCATGCTAAGCAAACCCCTTCATGCCATCATTCATATTCATCATCGTTTGATCTCATCCTTAGCTTATTTCTCATAGGCAAGGGAACATTCACCTTTAGTCAAACATAACAAGAAAGGCAACTATAGCAATAATCCAAGCCAAACATTCATCACACAAGTAAACCTCATATCAAGACATACTTACAGTACTTTCTTGAAGTAATCTTGTTTCATCATAACATATCTCACATCATCATCTTCAATGCAAGCCAACATAATCTTTAAAGACTTTGAACACTACGAGATACTTTTTTAAGCATATCTTAGTTCATCATTTATCTTGTTATCCTTGAACACTATGAGATGCTTCTCAAGTATGTCTTAGTTCATTACTCATCTTGTTATTCTTGAACACTATGAGATGCTTCTTACATCACATCTTAGTTCTTCATTTCTTTGAACATTTCGAGATACTTCTTCAAGCATGTCTTAGTTCATTATACTTTGAACACTTCGAGATACTTCTTAAAGCATGTCTTAGTTCATTATTAATCTTGTTGTAGTTGGGATATAGCCTTAATCGACATGAGACCTTGTGAGCTATCACATGATCCCTTCCGATGTTACCCATACTGAAAAGGGTTGGTCTACTTGCGTAAGGTAGAACCAGTTTGTTAGCTTAGTTGGATCCACTAGCTAACCATCCTACAGGGCACGCAGTTATGGGATACGGAGATTGCTACTAGAAACTTGGACTCCACTAGGTAAAGACTTCCATATCATGAGACATACTTTGGGAAACCCGGACTCTACTAGGTGAAAGTTCCCATTTTGGAAGCCTGGACTCAACTATGTGTAAGCCTCCATCTCATTTCAATATCCACTCGGTGCTAGGCATAAATCCCACACGATAGCTAGTAGTCTTTACTTTACTCATATCTCATGGAAAGATGTCCTTGACAATCAATTCAAGTTAATTCATTAGAATATATGTTTAGACCATGCGTGAGCAACTATTACCATCCATGATCACTTTTAGTCTTAGTATCAATTAGGTGAGAAAAGCCTTCCGACCTTAGAACCTTCATTATGTGAGTAAACCTTTCACATTAAGTTCATTATGAGTTCATGAGAATAACCTTTCAATCAGCCCACAACAACAACCTAATTATTAACACTTCACTCTCAAGTGCATTTAAAGCATTTACATAGATTCTATAAGAACATGCATACATTCATAATATATTCGTCCATATAGCTTCCCTCTCAAAGCCTTACTAGTCTTAACTTATCATGTTAGCTTTACTCTCAAGCCTTACTAGTCATAATTCAACATATCAGATTTATTCTAAGAGCCCTAACAATAATCATTCATCATCGATTCCTTAGTCTCAAGACAATCCTAATCTCACGCCTTACAATTCATAACTCATCACACATAGTTGATCTTACTCAATTCATGTCTATAAGCTTTACTCTCAAGAAATTCATGTCTATGTGCTTCCGTTTCAAACAAATCTATAATGTAGTTCATCAATCCTAGAAGATCACATCCAAGTCCTCAATTTCCCCTTTTATGGCTATAACCCAACTATATCAAATTCACTCTAGAATCATAGGTTAAGCATGAATACATGTATAATCATACTAAAAACATGCAATTCCATCATAAATAATCATAATCCACTCTATTGAATCATAACCCATAACATTAGAAGAAACCCTAGTTCGACTTGGGGAATTCTTCTTCTAAATAGGGAAAATATGGAGGCTTCATTGATGAAAGGAATTATGAATGAATAAGCTGTCATACCTTGATTACAAGGCATACCAAGCTTTGAAGAATGGAGACTTGACTTGACCTAGTTTGAACCCTCTTCTTTTTCTTTTTCTTCTAGTTTCAAGTGAGATGAATAATTGAGAGGAGGGCTTTTGGGAATTTAATTTGGATTTTGGGAAATAATGGCTTGAATGGTGAATTTAAAGGGTTAAAATAGCTTATATAGGTGTACTAGGACTAGGAAAAATGACATCACTTTAATCTAACTTAAACCGGAATTTCCCATTTTAGCCCTTAGTTGGCAGCCTATTCCCAGGCCTCACGAGAGGCACCATGAGCTATGGTCCTCACCACTGGCCATGGTCCTGATGGTGGTCCTTGGACCAGTAGCTTGACCACCAAGAAGTGAAGGCATCACCAAAAGCCTTCCCACGAGTCGTGGTCTTCACCACTGGCCGTGAAGTGGCTCATGAAACTGAGCCAACATTGGGGCAGCCTTGGTGAGCTACTGCCTCACCACCACGGGTGTCACCACGGGGCGTGGTGGCCACCACGAGTCGTGAAGGCTCTCGTGGTCATGGGCAGTGCCTTGGCAAGCTAGGGGAGCCTTGGGCCTTGCCTTTTTGCTTGGCTCTTGCCCACTAGTCTTGACTTGTAGCCCTCTAACCTAGCCAAAGTTGGCCTACTAAACTACGGGGTGTTAAATTATCTGCCCCTTGGGAATATTCGTCCTCGAATGACATTCTAGGCATCTCTTAAAGGAAACAACTCTTGACTAGGAGCCCATCGTGCATGTAACATCACAACAATGCACAAAACGAATGAGGAAACATCACTCCAAACTAAACATACTTAATGCACCTCAAGGAAAGTAGGAACTATTCCTAGCAACCAATATGCATGAAGTCTCAAATTTTTCATTTTTTAAGGAGGAACTTCTTTCTCCAAGCTCAACGCATGTTCAACACTATCTCATGGAGGCAATATGCAATTTACTCTCAAAAAGCATAACTAAAGCATGTTTAACAATTCATCTCATGAAGCATATAGGCAACTCACACTTAATGCACAACCACATGAGGAACAAACAATCATATAATTCATTTTCTTTCAAAATATAAACTTTCATGAACATGCATAACATAAGGAAATTGTGGAATAAGATTATTGAATAATTTCATTCATTTCTTTCTATGTCATGTACATGACTTTATATATACATAAAAGATTGTGGAATAGAATCACCTAAATCTTTACATTAAGAGAAAGAATCAGAGATATGATATTCTAGATTACCACAATTATACTAAGATCTTAGAGGATCATATCTTGATATGAAGAATATCTTCTCATCTTAGAGGATCACATCTTTGATGACAAGAATATCGTCTTGGAAATCCTCTATCAGCCAACACTCCCCCTCAAGCGGGTGAATGGATATCTTCCATTCCTAGCTTGCTTATTAGATCTTGAAACATATTGTTTGGCAATCCTTTTGTTAAAACATCAGCAACCTGATCTTTTGTAGATACAAATGGCGTACAAATGAGTCCGTTATCTAATTTCTCCTTAATGAAATGTCTGTCTACCTCAATATGCTTAGTGCGATCATGTTGTACAGGATTATGAGCTATACTTATTGCTGATTTATTGTCACAATATAGCCTCATAGGTCCTTCCCATCTTATCTTCAAATCATCAAGGATTATCTTTAGCCATAACAACTCACAAACTCCCATCGCCATGGATCTAAACTCAGATTCTGCACTTGATCTAGCTACTACATTTTGTTTTTTACTCCTCCAAGTCACCAGATTTCCTCCTAAGAAGGTGCAATATCCAGAACTTGACCTTCGATCCACTAATGAACCAGCATAGTCCGCATCTGTATAAGCCTCTAAAACCATGTTTCCTCCTCTTTTGAATAATATTCCTTTTCCTGGACGTCCTTTAAGATATTGTAGAATCCGTTGACAGCTTGAAGATGCATTTCTCTAGGATCATGCATAAATTGGCTAACAACACTTACAACAAATGCAATGTCCGGCCTTGTATGGGACAAGTAAATTAATTTCCCTACAAGCCTTTGATACAAGCCTTTATCTACCACTGAATCTTCTGGAGCATTGCACAATCTATGATTGTATTCAATTGGTGTAGCCACTGGTTTACACCCTAATTTTCCTGTTTCTTTCAATAAATCAAGCACATATTTTTGTTGGGAAATAAAGATTCCTTGTTTTGAGTGTGCCACTTCGATTCCCAAAAAATACTTTAATTTCCCAAGCTCTTTGATGTCAAATTCCTTGAGTAAACACTTCTTCAAATTTTTTATCTCCTCTGAATCATCACCTGTTACTATGATGTCATCCACATAAACCAACAATGCTATCACTTTTCCTGTTTTTGAGTGTCGTATGAACAAGGTGTGGTCTCCTTGACTTTGTCGATACCCTAGCTTGATCATAACCTTTGTAAATCTTCCAAACCATGCACGAGGTGATTGCTTTAATCCATAGAGTGCCTTCTTCAGTCTACACACCATTCCCTTCTTGCTTTCAAAAGCAGGTGGCACCTCCATATAAATCTCCTTATCTAAGTCTCCATGTAAAAAGGCATTTTTTACATCAAATTGTTGTAGGTTCCAATTAAAAACTGCAGCCAATGATAATAAAATTCTCATTGTATTCATTTTTGCCACTGGGGCAAAAGTCTCCAAATAATCAATTCCATAGGTTTGTGTATAACCCTTTGCTACCAAACGTGCTTTATATCTTTCTATGGACCCATCTGACTTATATTTCACAGTAAACACCCATCTGCACCCGACCAACCTTTTTCCTTTTGGTAATTCCACAATATCCCAAGTTTTGTTTTTCTCCAATGCTTCCATTTCTACCTTCATAGCTTTCTCCCATTCTTTATTTCCTAATGCTCCAGACAAATTTCTGGGGATAGGAATTGTGTGGAGGTTACAGAGAAAAGCTTTATGACTTGGGGATAGATTTTGATATGTCATGGAGAGGCTCAAAGGGTGTTGTGTGCAAGTTCTGGTTCCTTTTCTGATTGCAATGGGAAGGTCAAGGACATTAGGTTGGTTAAATTCTTCTTCATGATCAGTTTGGTTTGGTGTTTCTGACGGTTCAACAAGTTCAGGATGGGTATCAGGAGCAGTAACCTGAGGAGATGATTGCAACCGAGTAGTTTGATCAGTTAGTCTCTTTCTTCTGGAATATACCTGTAATGGTAGATTATTTTCAAGAATTCCATTATCTATATTTGGATTAGGAGGCTCAATGGGTTCATTTGGATTTAGAGACAACAATGGTGACTCATGCAAGTATTTGGCACGACTAGAAATGGACAAATCAAATAGTGACAAGTCTAGAGGTTCCTTTCCCTTCAGTGACTCCCCCTGATTGTAAGAATGATTAAAAAAGGATTCACTCTCATCAAATGCGACATCTGCGGAAACAAAGAATTTCTTTGATGATGGTTGATAACACTTGTAACCTTTTTGAGTAGGAGAATATCCTATGAAAACACACTTAAGAGCACGTGGGTCTAATTTGCCTCTATTTTGAGAATGAATATGAACATAGGCAACACTTCCAAAGATTCTAGGAACCAATTTATTGGAAATTTCAAAATTTGGAAAGAAATTCCTAAGAGTATCAAGCGGACTTTGAAAGTTCAGAATTCTTGATGGCATTCTGTTACTAAGATGTGCAGTAGTTAGGACAGCTTCCCCCCAATACTGTTTTGGCACCTTTTTGTGAAACAATAATGATCTAGTAATGTCAAGTAACAGACCATTTCTTCTCTCTGCTATCCCATTTTGTTGAGGAGTATTGACACATGAAGATTCATGAATAATTCCCTCTTTTTGGAAGAAAACAGAGAGGTTTTGATTGAAGTAGTCCTTGGCATTATCAGATCGAAATCTTTTAATTGGCACATCATATTGGGTTTTGATCATATTAAAAAAGGTAGGAAGAATTTGACTGACATCTAGCAAATAGATCCACGTAACTCTTGTACAATCATCAATGAATGATACAAACCATCTAGCACCAGAAATATTAGGAATGGGAGAGGGTCCCCAAATATCACTATGAATAAGAGAG
>NW_026031186.1:25358-63374 GCF_019186545.1 Solanum stenotomum
TCAAGCAATGGCATTAAAGTGGGGCTTTTGGGTGGAGTGGGTGGATATTTTGTGGTCTTTTAAATTAGTTTAATTAATTGTTAGGGTAGCCAATAGGATAGTGACATGTCATTAATGAATTTGTTAATTGGGGTTATCATTTAGACCGTTAAAGATAAGGGAAAAAAAGAGCCAAAAGGTTGACGTCAGTGGAATTTTAGGACCGATAGGTGGATGAAGGGTAATTTTGTACCAATTCATATAATTGAAGGGTATTTTAGGCCATTTTCCAAAATTTTAAAAGTAAATGTTACACAAAGCATTACTCTTAGTAATTAGAATATATGATTAGACAAGCAATAACAAGCAAGAGTTGTCTTACCTATACAGTCTATACCAAAAATTGGTATGATTTCGAAAACAAAAAAGAGTTATGGAGATGGAGTGTTTGCAAGCTATTGAGAAACAAATGTTGTTCTAATTCAAGAGGATCAGATATATATAATGTCATATGATTTTCTACCAGAAGAGGATTACATATGTATAGTGGCCATCTAATATCCAAATGTCTTACCTCTTTCATTGTCCAGATATCCAATGGGTGCTTCAGCATCGTCTGTTCAAGACTTACAAGAATTACGGTTTCTAGATTTCTCAATTTGGCTAGTGAAAGAGTTTTCTTAATATTTACACAACGGAAGTCTTTCCAATCTAAGTTGGGTCAGGTCGTTTCGGTTAATTATATAAATAATTAAATATGTTTTGGCTATTTAACTTAATTTAATTTAATTAAATAATTAAAACAAACTTTGTCAAAAAAATAATCTCTCGATCATTTTCCAAAGCCGAAGCCGAGCGACGACGACGGTGCGAGGGGGGTCCCTCTTTCCAACCCTTTTAACAACTAGTAGAACAGTTTCTCTATTTAAACACTTAAACTTTTCTTTCCACCACCAATAAGGGAGAAATGCTTTTTTTCTTACTAAAGCATAAGAGAACCTTTCAAATTCCTCTTTTCATCTTCCCTTCATTTTCTATTAATTCTTGCTATATACCCAACAATCTCACACATGAAAGTGGAATGGTTATAACATAAGGAATGTAGGGACAAATGTGTACTCTACAAGCAAGGATCAATTGCATATGGATAGGTAGGTTTCCTGTTGAACTTTTTATGTCAGATATACTTGATCAATCGGTAGATGTGATATCTTTAAACCGTTGAGCTTTGGTGTATACCTAGACAACCATATGTCACACAGTCAACCCTTTATCGTTTATGGTTTGTACAGTTATGTTTGTTTCAGCCATGAACACCTCCTGGTTTCATAAGTGTATAGAGAATAGGCTTTACAATAATTCTCTTTGAAGCGGCTTACTCTTCACACTGACATAGGTGATTTCTAACCGTATCATCGCGTAGATACACTATTTGGTCAAATTTGTCAAACTTAGAAAATCATTAAATACTTTAAGCTTTATTAACTCATTAGCAAGCCTTAATTTTTTAACTTTGTTCTTGAACATTATCTTCATCATGATAATGGATTGAGTTGATTGACAATGCCGAGCTGTCAGTCACAACTTTGTTTTCTCATTGAACCTAGATCTTGGGATCTCCAGTATGCTAGGTAGAGTTAGCGCCATGATGACTTGTCCTAAGCCATAAACACATTACCTTAGATGATCTTTCAGCTGCCTCTCTCACCAGGCCTTTTGTTAGTGGATCTGACACATTATCTCTTGACTTCATATAGTTAATTGTAATAATTCTATTAGATAGCAGTTATCTTACGGTATTATGTCTCCGTCGTATATGACACGATTTTCCATTATACATGACGCTCCCCGCCCTACCTATTTTATCTTGAATAATGTATGCATATAGGTCCCACAGGTTTGGGCAAGAACTGAATGTCCTCTAAGAAATTTCGGAGCCATTCAACTTCTTCACCGGCCTTATCTAAGGTAATAAATTCAAATTCCATTGTAGAGTGCGCGATACATGTCTGTTTGGATGATTTCCAAGAGACTTCTCATCCACCAAGAGTGAACACATAACAACTTGTGGAATTTACTTCATTTGACCCGGTGATTCAATTTGTATCACTATATCCTTCAATCACGGTAGAATATTTATTATAATGCAAGACATAGTGTTGTGTATATTTTAGATAATCCAACACATGTTTCATTGTCATCCAGTGAGTTTGATTAAGATTACTAGTGAATCGACTCAGTTTGCTAATAGTACATTCTATATCTGATTGCGTACAATTCATAATATACATCAACTTCCTGTCACGATCCAGGGGTACACCCTAGATGTAACATGGCGTACAAGACCCTGAGAGGCCTCATACAAGCCACTTAGCTTTCATAACATAAGATAATAGAAAAGTGCAAAAATTTAAAACATTTCCCAATACAATCAAAGTTCCATAAAATGAAGTGGAAGTCTTTATACTTGTCTCAAACCATCTAAAACATGAATAGTCTTGGGAAACAACCCATACAATAGTTCTAACATAAAATAAAGACATAAAAGGAAAGGGTGGTCAAGTCCCCGATACTATGAGGACTTACCAAATCTTCACCTTTTGCTCTACTATGAACCTAGCCACCGGGATGGAAGTTGATGAGTCCACGATTTGGAATCATTTAGGGCTTTATTTTAATAGACTTAGTATTCTCAAATGCATATTTTATGCCAATAGCTGATGTAAATCCTTGAATTTCAAGTATTTGGATTGAGGAACAAAGCATGGACACTAATGAGCAAAAAGGAATAAGGCAGCTGAAAAGACGAAGAAAAGAAGTCTTAAGAATCGCCTAATCCATTGGGCGAGTTGCCGAACCGCCTTGGCCTCGCCTAATGTTCCAGTATGCCAAGCCCTGAAGGAGAAAATCATGTAGGTGATCGAAAAGAGCAGTCGGCGAGTCGCCGAACGATTTAGCGATGCAGTACCATATCGCCCAAATTTACAGAACTTGAAGATGTTGAAGGCCAAAGCAAAAAGATGATGAAATTGACCAAAGGGCGGATCACCGAGTGGATTGGCGATCCCAACTTACTGCGCCGAATGGTCCTTCGCAACACATTTTTGACAACTGTAAATATGTTTTTAAATTCTTAGTTTAGTATGTAGTTTTAGAATCTAATTTTAAGCATTCAGTAGTTTTTAAAGTTTAGAGCTTAGAACTGAATAGAGAGACAATATTTCCTTAGCTTTGAAGATTTCCATTGTTTTATTAGGAAATATATATTTGGACTGGTTTAAGAGTCGCCACTTAATTTTTTAAGAAAAATCAAGAAAACTAATATTTTCAAAAGACTAAAACAGTAAATCTATTGAAAACTATTGAGGGGGGTCGAGGTTCCTATTAATATTCTAGGAAGGTTTTTAAAGCACCTAGAATATCCGCTAATACGGTTATCCGACAACTAATTTATTTGGCTAAAATAATTTTAACTTAACTTGACTTGCAAAATTGAACAATTTTGTTAATTAGGACCATTTTAAGGGAGAAAAAATAGAATTATGAAATATTTATCTAAGCGAAATATTTTGTAAACTTATTCTTTAAGTTTTGTTAAAAGATGACCGGTTTAGTTAATTTCTTAAAGCGAAATGGACTTCTTTCGGGGATTTGAATTATTGGTCTTAAGATTAACGACAAATAATGATAGATAAACAAATATGGCATAGTAAAGTAGAGAGAGAAATTTTGGGCCCAAGTCTGGATCTGTCCGCCTGGGCCAGCACTTGGGCCTAATTGGTACGTGTCCTAGACTATCATGAGAAAATTGATTTCCTCTTTGGGCCTTGGGCCCAATTTTCACCTATCCTAAATTCTAACAAAATAATAATAGTGAGATGACAAGGGCTTAGGCCCAAAATTACAAAATATAACTTTTTCAAAATACAGAGTGAGCCTTTGGCCCAATTTTGACTCTTCAATCTGTTGCATATTCTTTCAGGACCTGTCCGTCGATTTTGATGGTTGGCTAACTCGGATAAAATAGAATTGGAGCCTTTACGGCTCTTCTCAAAATGCAAGAGGGATGACAGGAGTTCATAGTGAACTCGGGTAGATTTCATGCAACAAAGACAAATAAAATCATATTAGCATGGGAAGAGGGAACTCTAATGCATTTCTAAAATGAACAACATTAAGGCGACTAACAGCTCAATACAACAAAAGCATAATGAGATGTTTAAGGACTAATCTAATAAAGCCCATGACTTGGCCAACTACTCGTCACTCACTTGCTACAATGAGAAAAATGTCTAAAAGTTGTTTTGATACACATTCACAAATACTACTAGAATATAAACAAAGAAAATGTGGCATGCAAATCGTGAATATAAACTAGACACTATAGGTACATGTGACATGCAAGTCGTGAACAAATTCTAGTTTGACCTTGGTCCACTCTCCATTTTCACGCATATACCCCTAAATTGACACTGATTAAATGAACTATTAAGAATGCGGACAACAAACATATATTTAGCACTTAAGACCGAATTCTTGAGTATACATAGAAACTGTTATCAAATGAAATTAACACTATATTTTAGACCAATAAGACTAGGAGACAAATGACTTAGCAAGTTTAACACCACAGTGATCAAAACAAACATAACTTAATTATCAAAGTTGTAGTGATTCTATAAGGAAAATCGAGTAATGCGGAGTCAACAAAGGATTCCTATAATTATCATTTATATGTATAAACTAGATAGAGTAATGTGACAAGTAAAAAAAAAGAAAAATTAGTGCATACCAAGTAACCCCTAAATATTATCTAAAGGACATATCACATAAAACCAAGAAAAATAATGATAACGTAAAAATGAATGAGGAGATGAGATGCTACCGACTTAAACCTTTTAATATACCACTTGAGAATTCTATTTTTTTTTTTTAAGCAAGAACGGCTCAACCATAACTAACAAATGGCCCTCTGATTTTGAACAAAACACCTAGCCCATTTTTGAGTAGAAAAGAGAAATAAAATAAATAAAAAAAAGACAAAAACAAAATAAACAAATACCACACACGAACATGTGCATTTTTTTTTATTTAGTTGGGAATGGTACTAGTTTAAATCAAACATTTAACAATGCAAATCAAATCTATCAGACAAAAGGAAAACAAACATAAACAAAGAAGAGAAATTCCAATCTTAACACATTTCTTTCATACTCAAACTAGGAAATGACATAATCATAACATCCAGTCACATATATATCCAACAGTATAAAATCACGGAGGATATGATGCTTAAAGTTAGAAACAAATATAAACAAAAGCCGCTAGATGCGACAACACTCAAACAATTCGGGATGAAGAATAACAAAACTCACACTTAATGGTTTTGCTAGAAGCAAAATTATGGGAATATAAATAGCTAGTAGGCTGATTCAGACATTTAGGCTTCATACAAATATTCAAAAGACTTTGCAAAAATAAAACAAATAAAATAAAATAAAATAAAAAAATAATAATAATAAACAAATAAATAAATATAAAGGGGTCATATTTGCTGTACCTAAGCAGGACAAACTATAATTGAAACACTTAGGACAAAACAAGGCAAATCAACTTCATATAACATTTTTAAAAGATAAAATAAAGGCACAGTAGCTTAAGAATCTGGAACGAGGCTAGAGTTCGCATGGTTTGGCCTTGGAACACTGATTAATATTTAATACAAAGACCAAAACTTTGCGATATGAGGCAAGAAATATGACACGGTTCGATAAATAACAAGGAGACAAACTAAGTAAGCAAAGCAGATTCAACACTTAAGGTAACGAAGACAACAAAGATGCTAATAGTTGACCAAACAAACAAAGCACTAGGAGTTTCCGCTATATTTTAATAAAACAGTAGCTGAGATTTCAGTAAGAACAAAGAATTTAACTAAACTATCAACCACTTTACATGTAAAGCTGGAATATGACTTAGGAACATATAAATCGAGGGTTTAAAATAGCAAGAGCGAACATAACAAAACTAAGGAAAGAAGTTACCTCCTTCCGGGCAACGAACCAAGATGAGAATGAGTAGAGAAGAACTTTCACGACCACAAAAACTCCAACGAGCTTCTACCAACCCCGGCAACCCACGAACGAAAGAGACAATATATCTAATAAGCCTATTTCCTTAACAACTCCCTGTAGCTTATAGTTTCTTTCTTATACAAATTGTGTTTCTCTTTTATCCTCTCTTTCGTTCTCCCCAAATTATTTTTTTTTCAACTCCCCAAAAAAAAAAATCCCCCTTAAACTAAAACGAAAAAAGGAATATATAGAAGGAGATAGGGTTCGATTTTATGGGGGGGAAACGGATCCAAATCTGAATAAAAAGAGCCCAAATTCAAATTCAAACTTCAAAATTTCTTTCATCAAATTAGGCGAACACCTTTCTCTTGCAATTTTCACCCCATTCCGAAAGAGGAAAGGGGGGAAAACGCGTGCTTGCCTTTGCTGCTGCGACATTAATGGGGATAGGGACATTGGCTTTCTGTCTCGTTGCTGCTGTCGCATGAATTTGGAAGGGAAAGGGGATGGGTCGGTGTTGTAATGCACGCAGCTGCGTGCTACTGCTATTGATGGGTTCCCTTACTAGAAAAGAAAAAGTGGGCCGTTTTTTTTAGTATTTGATATTGTATTGTTGGGTCGGTCATTTGCTGCCATTAAGGTCCAAAGTGGGCCTTTAAAGGGTTGAAATAATTGGTGAGGAGGGGATTCGGATTTGTAATTTAAGACTTGGCCAAATGAGTTAAAGAATTAGCCAATTTAAAATTACAAATGTAGCCCAACTGAATTTCACTAGTGAATTTGGTTAAGACTTAAATATGACGAATTAATATAATTAATTAATGAGCTTCTTAATGTTAACAAAATAAAATAATTAGTTTAATTATAAAATAATTAATTTAAACACGAACTAATTAATTAAAAAAATCGTAATTATGATTTAAATTAAACTAAATTGGTAAAACACTTAGCTAAAAGAAATAAAATCCTTTTGATATAATTTTCAAATATTTTATAAAATATATTAATCATATATATAATTACATGAAATATATTTATCATTCAAAATGCTACAAAAGTTGATTGAAATTATTTAAACTAACCTTGAAACTATTGAAATTTTGTACAACTAATTAATCTAAATCATTTGAAAATTAAGAAACTCTGAAATTAATTATTATCGGGGAGGGTCGAAATTGGGTGTCAACATCCATTTCGAAGAAATTTGAAGTGGGTGTTGAAAATTCTTCATCTTAGACCTTTGTAAAGACTATATCAATCCTACCCAGTTGATGGAAACACAACTTGGTAACGATTTTTACCTTTTTACTATGTATAGCTAAAACCCCAATTGTTGGGGTGTGATTTTGTGATTATGGGTTGATTTAACTATTGGGTATTGTTAATTGATAGTTTATTTGTTGTTTAAAAGTGATTTCGTTCAGTAATTGTTGTTGAATTTAATGGGTTGTAGTAGCAAATACAATCTTAGCTTCGTATTTTTGGCTTGCTCAAGAGAGAGGTTTTAAAACTAAAATTACTGAATCGATGGTCTGTGGGTATCGGGTTATCCTGGGTTCAGCTCGAGAGAGTGAACCCTAAACCCTTTTCCACACTTTCAGCTCGAAAGAGTGAATGGACTACAGCGAAGGCTGTGCTTTATGGCTACTTATTGGTGTTCGAGAGAAACCAATTTGATTTGGGGTAAATTGGTCGAGAGAAAGTTTACCATCACTAAAGTCTAGCTTATTCATCGATTTGCAGCTGTTTACTTTTAATTGCAATTACCCGGTTGCTTACCTTGGCCCATAAGACAATCACATCCCAAGAATCCCGTCTTCATATTCGTATTTTCTTGTTATTTTCTGTTTTAGTTGATAATACAAACAAACCCCCTTGATATTTGACACTTGTGTCACCCTAAACTTGAATTATGTTTTTCTTCGTAAATGTTTTTAACTATGATTGACGTGAGCATATTTAGGCTTTTCTATTGATTCTTGAGTCTGAACCACTGCTTTGGGACTCGACCCCAACTCACTAGTTGGGTTATATTACTACTCATGATCGTTGGCACTTAGTATTGGATGAAGTTTCCTGATACGTGAAATCAAAATGACGCCACTGCCGGGGAGTGGTGTTACGTGAGAATTTTTAGTTAAGTTAAATTTTGTTCTTGTTAATTATAGTTCTACTTACTTAATTTTATTTTTGTTTTTCTTGTTTGTGTGTTAAAACAGGAAGTATGAGTGTGAACGACAATAATGGTAGCCAAGTAGGCCATCAAGATGACATCGGAAACCTCAACGATGTCAACGAGCCTCATGCTAATGACCCCCATCTCATGGGAGGTATTGGTGTCATTTGCTTGCCTCCAGCCGAAGGGAATGCGGTGTTCCACATCACGAGTACTATGTTGCAACTCTTGTAACTAAAAGGGCTTTTCAGTGGATTGGCTCATGAGGATCCACATAAGCTCATTAGAAACTTCGTTGAGGTATGCAGACCATTCTCCTTAAAGAATCGGTTCGGTTGAGGTTGTTCCCGTTCTCTTTGATGGGAGAAGCGTGCAAGTGGCTAGCTGAATTGCCACGTGAATCAATCATTTCGTGGAAGGAGTTGGTTACCGCATTTAATGTGCGATTTTTCCCTCTTTTGAAAATGATGACTCTTCAAGACAGCATTCAGAGCTTCAAGCGTCTAGAAGGCGAGCCAATTCATGAAACTTGGTTGCGATTCAAAAAGTTGGTGTTTCAATGCCCAACCCATGGCTTGCCTGATAACGTGTTGCTGCAGTATTTTTACCGGAGTCTTGACTCTGTAAATAAGGGTGTTGCTGACCAACTTTCTCCAGGAGGTTTGATGCAATAACCTTATGTTATAGCTGCTCAGCTCTTGAATGACATGACTACCATAAACAAGGTGTGGTATACTCGTGAAGACCAGGTCTCCCCTCTCACATTTAAACTAACCAAAGAGCAGATGGAGAAAGACCAAGAGAGGGACCAGAACATGGCCAAGATCATGACATAACTTGACATTTTATCTAAAAATGGCATGGGAGCTGGTGCTCGAAGTGTCAATGACGTGGGTATCGGGTGTGCTAATTCGGATTAGTCCAAGTTTGAGGCCTTGTATAATGAAGACGTGAATTTCCTGGCCAACCAAGGTGGTGGTTATCGTTCAAACTACTCGAGGTAGGGTGGTAACCAAGGTTGGAATAGGGATGGAGGTTGGAAAGATCGAGATCGTGAATGAAGGGACCATAATCCAAATTGGAAGGATGGGAAGAAGGATGGTATGTGCCTCCTCACGAGCGCCAAAAGCCAAAGGATTCGAAAAGTAGTTGGTTTGAGGATATGCTTTCTCGTATCCTCAATAAAGTTGAGGGGTCAGACAAGATCTTGAAAGAGGTGAAAGAAGACATGTTGACCCTTAGCCAGACCGTCACCTCCCAATCAGTGTCGATCAAGCAGTTAGAGACCTAAATGGGTCATATCTCATCTCATCTAAACCCGATACAGCAAGAGGGGTTGCCTAGTGACACTAAGGTCAACCCAAGAATGAGGTTTGAAGGTGGGCTTGTGTCGTGCCACGACGTTAACTAAGGCGCTGCTTGGGAGGCAACCCAAGACCCTTTTATTGCTTTACTTTTGTTTTGGTAAATAATGGTGTGTTGATTGTGTAGGTTAAAATATGGAAAGTGTTTGAAAAGTGCAGGTTGGTGAGCAAATGGTCCAGTCAGCGCATCGCTGAAGAAGTCGGCGAGCCCGACTTAATCCTTTGTTTGACTCAAGACATCTTCAAATTGGAGTCTGTAAAACTCGGTGAGCCCATAAGCAACTTGGTGAATAGCCGACCTGGTTGGCAATCACAATCTAGTCCGTCGTTTGGACCCCCACATTAACTGGAGGTCCTGTAAAACTCAGCGAGGTAAGAGCCCACTTGGCGTGTCACCGAGTGGGTCGGTGAGCAAAACTTATATCGTCGAGTAGGCGAGAACTGGACGGTTTTTAAAAGGCGAAAAGTTTAAACTTCCAACTCTTTCATTTTCCCTCACTTTTTATCTTCCCAAACTCACACCCGCACTCTAGTTTCTATATTTTATACTTTTTCTTAGTATTTTAGTGGTTGATTTGTGCTCAGATTGGGAGTACATTGCCACCTAGCACTTCAGTCTTTATTTAATCGGCATCGAAGGTTGGTATTCTGAACCACCGAGTTTATTTTTAAAATTTTTCACTCATTTACAATGATCTTATGTTGTTGTCATGTGCTGGGCCTCTCTGATAGTGTTAATTTGTTTGAATGCCTATTTTAATTTGATAATCTTTCCTGTATTGTTTTGATTGTTGAGATCCCGTATTCTTGTGCTTTGAAATGATTTAAATTTTATGGGGTTGTGCTTTCATGTTGTTTAGTTTGGTTGGGTGAAGTCTGAGTAGCCCGTATTTGTGCCAAACGACGTAATTTACCCAATGATAGAGCGAGTGACGTCCTTCTTAAGGGCAAAAGTCATCAATTGGCCAAATTTGGCAAAATTGGGAGAAGACTGAGTATCCTGAGGTGATGGGTGTTATGGGTCTCACTTTAATTTAACTAGTGCATGCTTTGATTTTGTTTTCGGGGGTTGCGGGGTTGAATTCGAGATGATTGGTTGAAAGTAGGCACGTTGCGTCATTTGGCGAGCTGGGTCAAGCTCGCCAAACCACTCAGTGGTTAGCCGAAGTTCCCCATCTTGCTGTTAATTTCATGCTTAATGTGTTGTTGGGCTCTGTAACTTTTGGTGAGAAGTCTGAGGTCGCCGAAGGCACTCGACGACTCGCTGAAAGACTTCTTAATCGCGTTTTTGTCTGCACCTCTAAACCCACTTTGCACTGTAACTTTCGGCGGGCTAGCCCTTATTCACTGAAGAGATTCGGCGACTCACCGATTGGTTCGGCAAGTCTGTCTACAATTATTTTTTTGTGCTTTTGTTTGAAGGTTTTCTAACTTTTTCTTGATGTTTTGCAGATATGGTAAAGACAAATATTGACATGCCACCCCGGAAAAGAGTATGGGTGTCACTATCAACGAAGGGGGATCAAATCCTCCAAAAAGAGGAAGGCAAGAGCCTCCAACTGGAGGTCAGAGTAGGGGCAAGAGGCCCATTTCTGACAGGGAGACTACTCCTCGAGGCCCCTATATTCCTTCATGGACCCGGGGATTCTATGTAACTGTGCAAACCTTTTTGGCGGACACACCTTTCGCTGCCCCTAGTGGACCTACTACTTTTGTTGATGTAACTCAGGGCACTGATGCCCAAGGTCAGAGTGATGCACAGGACACTGATTCCACGACAGATGGAGCGATTGTTTATACAGGATTTCCCTTTACCTTCCTCTCTATCTTTCTTTATTTTAAACTTTTGGATATTTTTGTTTGCATTTGAAGGCAAATGACTTTTTTTGTGGTGGGGTGAGGCCCACCTTTTGTGTGATTTTGTTGTGAATATTGATGTTTTGTTTATATATTTGGGTTTTTGAGCTGAAATTATGTTGTACACTGCTTTTTATGGAAGGTTTGAGCTTGTGGCTCTGTGTTTTTAATTATAAATGATTTTTGACCCTTTCAAAAAAATTCGGCCACCTCTTATTTGTGTTGAATATGTCTATTCTTTTGCTAATTTGAGTATCAGTTTTGATCAATACTGATGACTTGAATCATGCTCATAATCGAACAAAAATGGATGTGCGGCAACGATGAGGCCAAATGAAGTTGTATAGTCAATATGTGAACTCTTTGCATTTCGTTGTGACTAGCCAAGTATTGAATTGAGTTTCTTGTGATGAACATTTCACATTAGCGAAAGTGTGGAGTCTTGTTTGACTTTGGTGTCAATGCCTTGTGTGATGAGCTTACCGTGAACCATGTGTGATGACACCTAGAATTTTCTCCGTTGGTCCGACTGACTAGGTAATGCAATCTCCTGATATGATCTTAGGAAACTTTAAAGAGTGTGAAACAATTTGACATTATACCTCTTTTGTGGCCTACCTTATGAGTGTGTGAACCCCGCTTGAGCACCCTTTGAGCCTTAACCTTTTCTCGGAAGAAACTTTGTGACATTGTGACCTTTTATTGATCCATTACCCATAATCCTCATGCTTTTTGGTTTGTTTGAGTAGCCAACTTAGGCCAAAAGCCTAAGTTGGGGGTGTGGTGAAAAGAGAAGGTAAATCAAGATGTGCAAGAAAGTCCCCTTTTACCCATGTTTTGTGGAAAATGGAACCCCTTGATGAGTCCACAACTTGGACTCATTTAGGGCTATATTTTGATGAAATTAGTGTTCGCAAATGCATGTTTTATCTCGATATCTGATGAAAACTTTTAAATTTCAGGTATTTGAAGTTTGAGGGAAAGCATGGACACTATCAACCAAAAAGGAGCAAAAGAAGCTAAAAGAACAAAGAAATGAAGATCTGCGAATTGCCAAACCCATTCGGCAAATCGTCAATAGATCGCATATTCGCCTTTTGTTCCAGTGTGTTGAACCCTGAAGGAAATGAGCAAATCGGCGGTGAAAAGGAGCAGTCGGCATATCGCCGAGCGACTCCACGAAGCCGTTGGGCTACTTTACAACGGAAACAAGACTAATTCTACGAAGCCTCTAAAGAGTATGCCTCTGAGAATATGATAACTAGTCGGGACAGGACCTCGACATACCCATTCTGATATATGTACATACGTAGCAAAATATAGACTCTAAATATTTGATAGCTCCAGGTAGAGGTGGAGCTTCCCAACTGCTAAACTGGAAGTCTGTAGTCTACTGAAAATGCTTTTTGTCCTCAGTACCTAAGCCTGTAGTGATACAAATGAAATGCCAAAATAATAGAGACGTCAGGACATACAAAACATGTATTGGTATGTAAAGCAAACTGAATAACAAGTAGACATCAAATATCATGATAGGCAAATCTGAGCATGTGTATGCAGGAGACATAATCCGTAACTGGAATTGTGACCAACCTCAAGGATCCTCATCGAACGTTTTATGGCTTAGTCATTTATATATATATATATAGATATATATATATAATCCATATAATTTGCCTAAGTGATATCTTTACTTCATTATATCACTAATTTGTTCTTTGTAAAGCTTACTGTCAGGGAATCACGTGATGGACTACTGACGGCGATTAGTGGACCCGGTATGACATTTGTAGCCCACTGTCATGACCACAAGTGAAATCTCATAGTCTGGTAACGAGGTCTATCAAGGTATGCCCCATAGGGATCCTATATGGTCTGCCCGCTGGCTTGTATCAGTCAGGTGAATCCACGACGGGAAATTCTAGTTGACTATATCTGAATTTTGTGCACAGAGTAGTGTCGCACGTAGTAGCCCTAAATATACCCACCCTACGTTGCATAGTAATCTATAATCTCAACTGATTGCAATTATTTATAATAATTAATTCATTAATTACATATCTCGTGATACAATTCGTGATTACATTCTTTAGCTTGAGAATAATATATCTTGTGACCTATGCACTTACGAACAGTCTGTGGTTGGCTGCTTTCTTTAAATTTATGCAACATGTACACCACTAACTTCTAAGAGTTCCAACTGTGTGAAACATATTGCTTCCTTGAAGAGTACTATAACTCTATAGGTTTAGGACTCGACATGAGAGGGTTTATAAAATAGGGTAACTTTCTTTCAACTATCATAGAATCTATAGTGACACTTATCGGAAGAACATGCGAGTTTACGTCGTGCCTTAAGGGCAAAAAAGGTTTTAGCTTTAAATTCCTTAATTCGTGACTTACTATGTTAAGTCATCAAATTCCTTTGCTGACAACTTTATCTATAACATAAAATCATAAAAGGAAAGTATAATAAACTAATCAAGAGTCACAACAATGCCAAAACACAATAATGGTTCACGAGCGACAATCTCAACAATTACCATAGATGAGTGGTGTATCACCACACCCCTCTCTTTCTTTACTTTCGAAGTAGGCTTATGACTTATTTACATGTTCAGTATTACTCCTCATCCTTTAACCATAAAGAACCAACACCCTTAATCATCCACACTTAACATAAAAGTAAACATCATGGCCTCCGATCACCATCCCACCGGTTCCTTGTTAACGATGTCAAATTCCTTTATAAGCTCATAGTTTAAGTTGGTAGAGAACTAATGCCATAAATTAAAATAATAGGAGCTCATATAACCAACTACAACATATTCTTAGCGACTTAGGAATGTCATCAAACACTTGGTGAGTGACAAACTTTCAAGAACTATAATAGTAGTGTTCTCTATACCTCGCCTTCCGTTTTAATGCAACCAGCTTACTTCCCAAATACAATACCATTGACCCCTCATTTGGTCAAAACAACAGCCAACACAACCTTCTACAAACTCCCTACTCACCAAAACATCAAATACAATGGGTAAAACAAGGACTCACGGCTTCCTATCACCGTCCTGTAAGTCCTACCCGCAAATTATACTTAAAGCATCCTTGGAATACTATTTATGAAGATAGAAGAGGATTCATATCTATATAACAAAAAAAGCATCCCCTGCCCTTCTTTATTCTCCAAGAACAATAATTTTTCCTTCAATAAAACATTTAGCTAAGTATATCTATAGGTCTATAGAGAGGAAGACACTTGATTCTTGAAGAAACCAACTTACCTTATGCTTTCGTGGATTGAAGATGAGAAAAACTTAGAAGAAATAACTGGAAATTCGTCCTTACACGTTTTTGAGTATATGGGAAAGTATATCCCAAACTTCTAATCTAACAAACAACAAGTTTGGCCGACTTTCTCTAAAGTGCCACGTGTCCCGCAGTGATTGGGCGGTGCGTGCGTTTGTTGTAGAATGAACATAACTTTTTACTCCGATATTGTTTTAATAAGCGATTTATTTTGCTAGAAACTAGACTCAAATACCTTCAATTGGATAGGTTGTAGGCCCTCTAACTTGTTATATATTAGGAGATATGCTTGTTCAAAGTCAAATGAGAAATGAGATTATTTGTAGTATTCCTACACAATGAACCTTTAAACTTTTATCTTTTCTTTAATGATCTCTTTGACCTAAAACTTTTGTTTAACCCTTCAAATGACTAAATATAAGGGTTGCATGGTATGCTTAACCGTTTTCAATGATATACCTCCCCCGATATCACATCTATGCATTGGTCTTTACGAATCACAAATGTATTTTAAGTTACGGGATATTACATAGCACTTTTGCCCTTAACCACTAATTCTCACGCCCACTCCCTTGGGAATCGACGCCAACCCTTGGTTGGGTTACTAAACTATTGTACGATCATAGGCACTTGCATCGGAAGTTGTGTCTTGATAACGCAAATTGGGAAAAACATGGGTGCTTCATGGATGAAAGGAATCCATGAATGAATAAGCCATCATACCTTGATTACAAACCCTACCAAGCTTGGAAGAATGGTGACTTGACTTGACCTATCTTGAACCCTCTTCTTCTTCTTCTTTTTCTTCTTTTTTCTAGTGAGAAAAATATTTGAGAGGAGAGCTTTTGGGAATTTAATTTGGGTTTTGGGAAATAATGGCTTGAATGGTGAGTTTAAAGGATTAAAATAGCTTATATAGGTGTACTAGGACTAGGCAAAATGACCTCACTTTAATCTAACTTAAACCGGAATTTCCCATTTTAGCCTGCACTTGGCAGCATACTCCCAGGCCTTACGAAAGGCACCACGAGCCGTGGTCCTCACCAATGTCCATGGTCCTCAACACTGGTCATGGTCCTACTCGTGGTCCTTGGACTAGTAGCTTGGCCACCTTGGCTTGACCACCAAGAAGTGAAGGCATCACCATGAGTCGTGGTCTTCACCACCGGCAGTGAAGTGGCTCGTGAAGGTGAGCCAACATTGGGGCAGCCTTGGTGAGCTACTGCCTCACCACCACGGGTGGCACCACGGGGTATTACACTTCCCAACACTCGGGCATAGTCCAATTGAGAGTCACCTTCACCTTTATTCTTTAGAAATGTAAAGCTTATATCAATTGGAGTTTTGAAATGATTGAAATTCAAGTACTTGAACTTGTCCAATACTCTTTGAATATAATGAGATTGAGATAATGTTAGTCCCTGGGGAGCTTTGAGAATCCTAATCCCTAAGATCAAATCAGTAACTCACAAATCCTTCATATCGAACTTGGTTGACAACATGAGCTTAGTAGCATTTATATCATCAATATGTTTACTCATTATTAACATATCATCAACATACAAACAAACAATGACTTCATGATTCAGAATGTTTTTGATTTAGACACATTGATCACACTCATTAATCTTGAATCCATTTGCCAACATTATTTGGTCAAATTTAGCATGCCATTGTTTGGGTGCTTGTTTGAACCCATAAAGTGATTTAACAAGTCTCCACGGTTTCTCTTCTTTACTAGGAACTACAAACCCCTCAGGTTGTTCCATGTAAATTTCTTCCTCCAACTCTCCATTTAAGAAGGTTGTCCAGGCCGCTAGTGCTATTAACATCCTAATAGATGTTATCCTCATTACTGGAGAGTATGTATCAAAGTAATGCAGACCTTCCTTTTGTCTGTATCCTTTGACTACAAGTCTAGCCTTATATTTGTCAATAATCCCATCAATTTTCATTTTCCTTTTAAAGATTCATTTTGATCCTAAAGGTTTCTTTTCTGGAGGAAGATCAACCAATTCCCAAGTATGGTTATTCAAAATTGATTCAACCTCACTATTGGCTGCTTCTTTCCAAAATGTTGACTCAGAAGAAGACATCGATGGTTTAAATGTTTGAGGCTCATTTTCAAGCTCAAATGCCACAAAATTTGGTCTGAAAGAAGTGGATTTCTATTGACTATTACTACGCCAAGGAGCTTTATTAGATGGTGTATTTTCTGTTGATTCTTCCGTGGTCATTTAGATCTTTTACTTGTCGAATCACATTATGTTTTGTACGGATAAATGTGTTCAATGAAATCAACATTATCTGAATCAATTACCGTATTAACATGAATTTCAGGATTATCATATTTGTGAACCCAAAACCGACAGTCCTTACTGTTCACAACATATCCAATAAATACACAATCCACTAATTTAGGTCCAATTTTAACCCTCATGGGTAAATTAGCTGGTACCTTGGATAAACACCCCCACACTTTGAAATATTTCAAGTTGGGTTTCATTCCTTTCTATAACTTATATGGGATAGAGCCGTAAGAATAGCTTCCTCCTCCCACCCCCACAAGCTTTGTGGTGAACTAGAATTGATTGACAAGGCATTCATCATTTTCTTTAATGTTCTATTCTTTTGTTCTATCATCCCACATGACTGTGATGCGTAAGGGGTAGTAGTTTGATAAATAATACCATATTCCAAACATATCTCTCCAAAAGAAGATTCACATTCTCCACCCATATCACACTGAATCATTTTTATTTTTTGATTTAATTGATTCTCCACTTCATTCTTGTATTGATTAAATGCATCAACTACTTCATCCTTACTACTGAGAAAATATATATAACAATATCGAGTGCAATCGTCAATAAAAGTTATAAAGTATTTTTTCCAACACGAGATGGTATTGACTTCATATTGCATATATTTGTGTGATTAAGTCTAGAGGATTCGAATTCTGACAACAGACTTATAATGATGTTTAACAAACTTAGATTCAACACAAATTTCATATTTCGATTTATGAAGCCAAGCAATATTTCTAGAGTAACCGATTTCCGCAAGGTTTTGTAATTGACATGTCCCAAACGGGCATGTCATAAATCATTTGACTCCAATAGGTAAACAGAGAAGAATACTTATTAATATTGTCAACAACCATTACATTTCAGTTTGAAAAGGCCCTCAGTGAGGTATCCTTTTCATAAGAACATCTCATTCTTACTTATTACAACTTTGTCACTAACTAGAACACACTTAAACCCATTTTTAATGAGCAGTACAACAGAAACTAGATTCTTCCTACTGGTAGGAACATGTAGAACGTTGTTCATAGTCAACACCTTGCTGGATGTCATTTTCAACATTACTTTAGCAGTTCCTGCAATCCTTATTGTTGATGTGTTCCCTGTCAATATTTCTTCATCGAACTCAACAGGAGTATATGTTGCAAAAGCTTCTCTCACAAAGAAATCATGTCGAGTGGCACCTGAGTTGAGAAACCACTCCTTTGGATTTCCAACTAAGTTGCACTTCGAGATCATTATATAGAGATCATATGTGTTTTCCATCTTCTCCACTATGTTCGCTTGACTTTTGCCTTTGTCCTTTTCCTTTCTTGGAGCACAACAGTCCGAAGACTTGTGACCAACCTTACCACAATTGTAACAGTTGACCTTGAATTTTTTCTTGGCCTATTCTAACTTCTGTCTGTTGGACTTCTTTCTTTTCTTACCTTTAGTGGGAGCCTCTTCAACAATATTAACTCCCATGATTGTCGAGCTCCTACGAGACCTCTTTTCGGTGGTCTTGTTATCTTCCTCAATCTTGAGCCGAATCACAAAATCTTCAAGCTTCATTTCCTTGCGTTTGTGCTTTAAATAATTCTTGAAGTCGTTCCATGAAGGAGGTAACTTCTCAATCATTTCATCCACTTGAAAAACGTCATCAACTACCATGTCCTCAGGAATAATATCATGGAAATAAGTTGAAGCTCTTGTACTTGTGATTCAACAGTTTTTCTATCTGTCATCTTATAGTCTAAAAATGTTGTAACCGCAAACTTCTTCAAGCATGTATCTTCTGTCTTATATTTTTTCTCAAGTGCATTCCACAATTCTTTCAAAGTTGTCAATGCGTTGAAAACATTATATAAGTCATCCTATAAAGAACTTAAAATATAGCCCTTACATGCGAAGTCTGCATGTTTTCATGATTCAATAATCATGAATTTTTCTTTGTCTGACATATCCCTAAACGAATTTCTTAACTAAATAAAGACGTAAAACAATCAGATTTTAATCTTTTACTTCATTCTCTTCTCTCTCAAACCCTAAGGTAAAACCCTAAGGAAAAATCAAAGTAGAAGACTCTATTGAAGATTCTTTATAAGGTAAGTCTTTCTCCAAGCATTCTATTATTTCCAATTCAAATTCCTCACTAAAAAAATCAAAATTCTTGGCCAAAGATATTTCAAGAAACTAATTCAAGAATCTCAAGAAAGGTTTTCTTGATTGTTTATCTTCAAGCTAGGGTTTCAAGGCTTCTAATCAAGTTATTCTTAAAGATTCTTCAAGAAACCTTATTCTTCCATATATATAAGGCTATCATAGTGTTGGACTAATTCGTCCTCACGCCCTACATTTATTTTCAAATCAATAAAAGAGTAATCTAGGATTCTATCCCTAGATTTGAGTATTTTTAAGATGAGTTGAATTTGAGTTCTTGAGTTCCTAATTCTTTTTGAAATTCTATTCTTAATTATTGAATTGATATTTGTTATGCTTTGAGATTCTTGAGTTGATTCGTTCATGTCTATATTTCAGCATGAACCCTATGAATTGAGTATTCTTGAGATGAGGTGTATCATTGAGTCTGAGTTCTTGAGTTTCAAGTATTGAGTTTTCTATAATGTTATTGAGATTCTTGAGTTGAGCTGTTCATGTCTATATTTCAGCATGAACTCTATTTTAAGTTATAAATTTTGAGAATCTTTTAAAACCAACATTTTTGTTTTAAACTGAATTTTTGAGGGAGTAAAGAGGAGTTTGAGAAAGGGTGTAAGGGAACCAAGTACTATTTCCCAAATGTTTTATTTTTACTTGAAGAAAGAGAGTATTATTTTGATAAATGTAAAAGAGTTTTGAGAAAGATTGAGTACAAAGCAATTACCTCTTAAAGAGGCTTTTTTTTAGTAATTATCTCAACCCAGAGAAGTATGTTTACATTGAGCAAAGAGAAACATTATTTTCTAAATGAGCAATGAGTTCAGAGATATTTCAAAACAATTACCTCTTTTAAGAGGATAATTTGAGCAATTATCTCAAACCAGAAAAAGAGTATGTTTTATACATTTGAGCATGCGTATATATATTGTTGGAAGCAGTATTGAGCACCCATATAGGAGAGAGTTCAGACAACTCATAGCCCATAAACCATGTATGCCAACATGGATACATGATCATACTTTTTAGATGAACCCCTATTGCTTAGTGGATCCACTTAGTTGAGAGATTCTATACCCCGGCAAGGTATAGGACAGTTCTGGCAGTGTGGACGAGACGTTGTATCATCACGTAGCTCATAGTGATGGTTGTCGGTTAGAGAATCTCCCAAATAGAGTTAAAAGTGTATTTTTATTATATCACTTAATATGTTGAGTTCAGAGATGAGTAAGTATTTTTGTAAAGTTTTAATGATTTCACTTCTTTTTTTCTTTACATTCAGTTGAGCATATATCTATATCTATTGCAATCCTTTCATTCATACATTCAATGTACTGATGTCATTTGACCTGCATCTTTTAATGATGCAGATACAAGTTCTTAGGATCCTCAACAAGGTTCTGTTGAGATCACTTCATCCGGTCATCAACTTTCGAGTATCCTTGCTTCCGGAAGACTCCAGTTTTATGTGTTGTTAGTATTACTAGCATTTTGAGTAATCGTGGTTCTTGTCCCGACACTCATCTATATATAGTAGAGGCTTCATATATAGACAGTTTTGGAGAGTCTTTCAGTTTCAGATATTTTATTTAAAACTTATGTTTAATACTTAGTGTATTCAGCAAAATTTTGAGATTCAGTAAACTGTTAATTAAGCGTTTCTTTCAATTTTATGCTTATGTATGTTTGAGTTAGTCTTCCGCTTGTAGTAAGCCAGGATGAGGGTTAGCTTGAGGGCTAACAGTGGTTCTCGAGTGCCAGCCACGTTCAAGGTGTAGGCTCGGGTCATGACATACTCAAAGTTGGAGGGCATTATTATCTGCTAAAGCCAAGTTAAGGGTCATGTTTATGTATTAATATAAGAAGTAAACGCAAAGTAAGAAGTTTGAAAACTTGTTGTAATCAAGATAAATTAAGAAAACTAAAATTTTTGTCAACTTACACATTACTCGTGACTTAAAACATGTGAGAATAACATATACATTACACGACAAAAATATATACAATTATTAAATATCATCATCATATATCATATCAGCATATCATATATCATATATCATTTATATTAAAAGTAGGAAGCACCAAAGTGCAAAGTTGGATTACCATTTTACCCCAACACTAAATTATTTTTATATTAAAAACTAATTAATTAAATATTATATGTTTCAAAAAAATTAAATGACCAATTTTCATTCATTAAATTAATATTGTTCCTCTAATAACTTATGCTTAGAAACTAAATTATTACGCAAACATTAATGTTTTAATGCACAAAAAAATTAATAACAGATCTTTTTTAGGAATTTCAAAGGTTATTTTAAAATTTACAAACAATTTTATATGGCTCATGTAAAAAAGTCATGTTTTCAAGAAAATATGTTAATATTCTCATGCATTTATTTCATGATTTGCACTTATCTAACTCTTGACTATACACATTCTCTTATAATTTTTGGATTATCCTTAGACTTTTCATCTACAAATATAAAAAATATTGGAGTAAACAATATCATGTGGTACACAAGGAATGAGAAAGCTAAGATTTGGGGGATCAACTTCTTTAGGAATTAACATAACATTCTTTTTTCTTTTTTTATAAGAATAAAGGTGAATGATCTTTTGGAAGGAAACATCATCATATGTACAAAAATCAATTAGATATGCTTTTTTTTAGTACACAGTTTTTCTTCATTGAATGTAAAATAAAGGGTTATGCATCAAAATATAAGATCATGACACTTTCATTTGCTAATATACTTTTGTGATGTAATTTGTAAAAAAAATAAATTATAATTTACTTGAACTTTTTAAGATTAAATTATTGTACTATTATTTGATAATTAAAGTTATTCAATTTGTTCTTATGATTTTATTACTTATATATGTTTATTTTTGTAAGGAGGGTGTAAAATAGAATGTATAAAATTATATTTTTTTTTATCAATTTTATCTAAAGTGGTGAAAAAGTTTGAAACAGGATGAATAATTTGAGATGGAGAAAGTAACATATAATTAGATTATTAGTAACTTATTTAATTCACGGAAGTAATAATGATATAAATGTTTATCCTTATTTTTTTTCATTTTGTCTCACTTTGAAAAATGCAAATTCAATGTTTCAATTTTTGATATCGTTTCATATTTTAAGTTGTCACTCCATTGATGTTATGTTTCTGTATTCTAAGCTCATTTTAAAAAAAATTAATTTGGTAGGATTCAATACTTGATATGATCCCTTAATAATATTGACTATTGATTGTAGCCTTCATTTTATTTTAATTAACTCTACGAAATGGCTACAAATTCTTTTCATTTTCATCTTTCTTCTTTTCTCTTAACTTTGTCTTGCAGCTAATTAACATCTGAGATAAGAATATACATATATTAATTTGTGTTTATGATTATAGTATTTTAAATTACTAAATATTCTCATCTTTTATTTATTTGGAGAAGAGATGCTTTGCTGTCATATTTTAATTTGCTATTGGTATCCAAGAGTAGATTCCAAATATTTGAACTAATTTGTTTGAAAATGAACGATATTCATGTAATTTAATTATAAAACTATTTTTTATACAATGATAATTTGAAACAATTTTTGCCAATTTAGATAGGGTACATGTGCGTTGTCCGAGAACTAGTATTATTATAAGTGGGAAGTTCCTAACTTCAAAGTTGAATTATGATTTTGCCCCTATAGTAAATTAAAATGTAATTAAATTTTTAATAAAATATTAATACAAAAAAATCAAAATCAAATTAAATGTCTAATTTTCAATAAATGATGTGTAGGTTGGAATTGAAATTATATTAATGATGAATTATAGAATTTATTTACAAAACATGTCCTAACTTTATTACATGCTAAAGATATATGAAACTATATTATATTTATAATATCAAACTTCTCACATTTCATCTTCCATATAACTGAAACTTATTTAATTTCTCCATTAACTATTAATTTAGTCAACTTATATTTTTTAAAACAAAAAGATTGTAGATTTTAAAAAGTTGTATTAAATAGTAAAATAAAGACTAGTTTATAATTATTAGATATATGGAAATGAAGTCCAAAAATCATCAAAATGAAACTATATAAAGGTTGAGAATAGTTGTCATTTCCCAAGAATGCTTTAGTATGGTAAAAAGAAAAAATCGTAGTTTTTTCCTTGTTTTTATTTTTTGCTTTCCTTTCTTCTCTAACATTTTTTTTGGAGAATATGTTTGAAATTTACATGAAAGTTCTATGGAGGTTTCTCTTTATTTATTTCTTTTGCGTTTTAAAATATGTATTCTCTCTCGCCATATGATGTTATATATATATATATATATATATATATTCCCTCCCTATTTTTTCTGCTAGAACAACAATTTCTTTTAATTCTTTCCTTCTCCAAATTAATTGTTCTTTAATTTTTGTGTGAATCTTTACTATTCATCTTCAATGTGTTGCTGAAGGTGATGATTTTAATTAGATATGTAGGGATGAAAGCAGTGCGGGAGGGAAAAATTTGAAAAGATTTTAACTCGCTCCACTTCATCCCACATTAGTTTAAACCCACACTTACATCGCTCAATAGTCATCCTGTGGATAGGTTTTTTTGTTGTATTTTTATCTATGAACCTTTACTTGGTAGGTCATACTTTTATTATTCTTTGTATGATTAGTTTGAGTTTGTAATTTTAAAAAAAAAATTATGTTACACATTATTGACATGCCATTAGTTTTATCAAAAAAAAAAAAGACATACCATTAGTTCCTATATATATTGACATATGGTTGTGTATATATAGATAAACATATATTTAGTTTATAAAAAAATATATTTTAGAGTTTAGACTAACAGATTATATTTGAAATCATTTTTTCATTATTATTTTTCTGAACGTAAATATAAGCTCTATATATAAACACATTAGTCAATATATAAGATCTATCGTATTTACAAAAATAATATGCGATAAATAGCTAAGAAAATAAAGTCAATAATGTACAAATTTTATAATATGGTAAGGGACAAACGTGCAACACATGTTCCCAGAGACTAGTAAAAGGAAAATACTTAAAATGTTGGATTTAGCTTTGATTTTCATGTCGTGTTTTGATATGAGTTAGGCATTGTATTTATGCATTATTGATACATTTGTGCTAGTTATACACCTAACAACATGTTCTATCTATGTATCTATTGAAATTCATGATCAAATATTTTTTTTCACCGAGTTATTTCCTCATATGTGATGTTGTGGAGTTAAGTTGTGAAGGATTGAAGATTGAAATATGATATATTGATGTGGACCACATAAATCTGAGATTGAAATATGAATGAGGATCGTATGGGTCCAATTTGATACAAAAACGATTATTGAGTCGGACAGCTATGATGATATATGAAGATTATTTCATGAAATCATTGATATGACCAATTAGGCGTATGGATTTTTAATAAAATATTTTTTGTGGAGTATATTTTCCTTAATTCCAAACACACCCTAACTTTTTCCTCATACTGAAGTTTTGGCTTTGACCTCTTAATCATATAAATCAACAATTTTATACTAACATATAGAATACATAAACTCCTCATATTTAGAGCTAAAATGCCAAAATATGAGTCATCTTTATTTTTTTGGGACCCACTGCGGTGTTACCCAAGTGTATTATGTTTTCACTTTGTTTATATTTGTTTAAGATTCCAAAAATAAATTTTTATTTTATTTTTTCACTTTTAACAAATAAAGAAAAACAATTACATTTTTTTATGTCTTAATTTCAGCATTAATTCTTCATTGACCAAAATATTTTTCAAAATCTGATACTCCACTAAACATTAATTAATTGAGATAGTCTTGTAAAATAGTTATGTCTGAATATTTCAAATTCATATGTAACAAGTAAACGGGAGTAGAAAATAATAGCAAAACGTACAAATTGTGTGCTGAGTAGTACCGTTTGGGACCTTTTTTCTTTGTTTGTCGTGTGCCGCCGTGGAACTCAAATGACCACTCATTCTCCGATGCAAAAGGAACCAAATAACATTCATCAGTCCAACATGGTAAAACAACTAATGTTTGTATTTTTCCATAGCTAATGTTTATGCAATTCTGCAGTCGTTTTTATTTTTATAGCATTTTTTTTCTTTCCCTAAAAATGTTCGAAAGAATTTTTATTTTTTTTTGGGGGGGGTGGGGGGGGGTGGTGTGTATGACTTGAATTAGTGTTGCTAAAACTTATCTTTTGTGTAACATTTTTGAAATGTCTTTTTCCAGTTTTGAGTTGAAACTAAAGGATATCTCGCAAAAATGTGTACTGTAAAAAAATTAATAATTGTCGTTTCATCAAATTGAATTTATTGCAAAATATACTTATTCTTCAAATTGATAGAGTATTAGCTAATTAAAATGCTTAAAGAGGTGCATAAAGTAATTTAAATTAATACTCTATTGAATAGCTTTTTAAAGGATGGATAAAACTCGATACTTAGCTTGTTTAAGTTGGTTGAGACACTATGATTATAAAATAAAAATAAAAGAGTGTCAAACACTTAAAATGAAGGATAATATGGAGCATCAGAAGTAAAAGTAAATATCGATAGAAAGTTTCACAGGATATATATATATATACATATATATATTGGCACCACAGTGACACATTATAAATTCATGGGCGCGTAGGCCCAAAAGCGACAATATCACTAGCGGACTGAGCCATTATATATCTCCTCCTTGGCCCCTCATTACATTTTCAATTTCATTCTTGAGTATAACTCCTTACTAACAATCACTTCATAATCTTACCCAATGGGCGGTATCATCAGTACTCAAGTCTTCCATTTCTTGCACATCACTTACTTATTTGACAAATGAAATTTAACAGAAATTGGAACAAAGAGATAACTTCTTAAATGTATGTATAGACTCTCAATTATATATATGATCATCAACAAATCCTAGTTCTCTAATACCACTTATGAACATGATAGGTACATATAAGAGAAAGGCAAAGCATCTCATAAAGTATTGAGTAATTCATTCACTGAAAAGTTAAAATTTAAAAAAAAACAATAAAGTCATAAAAGCAAGGCTACAATAAGAGTTTTACAAAATAAAACATGACATGAGTATGATATTTATGGAACTTCAAAATCACATATGATACAAGTCCCTAACTATGCTCAAAATATAGAAATGTTACTTCATAAGTAAACGTGCCTCAATAATAAATAGGGTTTACCACAAGCCAATGAAATGCGCAGCGTGCCTAGCAAGGATCAGTGCCGCCCTAAGGGTTCATACATGCATCACAAAAGAGATGCAGTGCTTGACAAAAGAGAAGTAAGTACATGTGAAATAGTACTTTTGTGATGAGGTGACCCAAATATGAATAATATAAGTTGTAATAGCACCAACTTATCGCACATACTTCGAATAGGCAATATTGACTTCTAAAGTAAGTTTGTCTAGTATGGTTTCCTTTTATAAGAAGTTTGAATTCTGTACAAGTTTTATCTATAATAATATCTTTTATATCATTAAGAGACATATATATCACCATTCCATAACTATTAATAACTTTGATTTTAGCAATACATTGTTGTTCGTTAGGTGTTTTTTTCTAATTATTTTGTGTGCAGTTCAATTTTTCCAAGTCCTAATTTTTTTACTCTATACTTGCCCTGTATTAGGATCTTGGGTTTCTCTTTCAGTACTAATGGTGTTTGCTTTACTCCAAAGTCAGCTTACTAATTTGTTAGAAATTTAGGTTGAAAATAGTTTAACATCAATTCATATTGCATTATGGTTGTGGTTTTTTTTCCTTTTTCTTTTTATAAAGATTATATGATCATATTGTTTTAGATAGACAAATAGTCTGGAGAGATTTATTTTGTGCATCAAGATTTATGTTTTAACTTCAACAAGTTGTGTTTGTTGCTCTAAAAACCCCCCATTTTCTTTCCAAAAAAATAATTCGAGGATAATACTTGAAATGTACTGGATATGTGTCTGTTGCAAAAGTGGATTTATTACATATATATAAGCATGTGAGCTAATGAAAAAGGGATGAAAACATGATATTGCTTATTATGATTTACATTGTCCCAATCCTAAACCCCTTTTATTTTGGTTGATTTGTTGTTTCTAAGGGAAAAACTGATCTTTTCACACAAGGGCCTACTTCTCTCGAGGAAAATTGCTAGTTAGATTACCAACGTACTTTGTCCCCCTTTTTTGCAATTTTAAATAGGAACGAAAAGTGGAACAGAATTAAAAGACTAAAGTGAAGTGATATTACCTCTTAGGGAGAGTAAGTACTTCTTTGAGTTTTCTAATCTTTCTGGCATTGTTTACAACTGTCAATACTAATAGTATTGGATATTGGGATCCACCTAAAGGATACACGGATTTTTTTGCTTAGGTTTCAAAAGTTAATTTATTTATAAAGGCTTAAGTAGCCATAGGTTGTAGGTTTCTAGCTCTTGCTATAAGCATCTGATTAGTAGTAGCATTTATATGTAGGTTGTTAGTTCCTGCTACAGGCATACAGGTAGAACTAGTTCTAATGCAAATATTAGTATAATCTATTCTTTCATTAGCATGTTGTGGCATTTAATTCTTTTAAATATTGTGTGTATCTTTTATGTATACATAATCATCTTCTTGAAACAAAAATTTCTCTCTTCCTTTCAGATATTGCGTTCTGGGCTATTGGAAAGATGCACCAGTGGATTGGTGTTGTGAAGAATGTGATATTCGAAAGGGGGTAATATTTTCACCGCTTGGACTAGAAAATGAGCGTTTTAAGGAATCCAAGTTACATGCCTCTACAAAGATTTGTCAGAGTACTGTGCAACCAAAGAAACATAATAAGTTTCCTCGGAGGCAACATATTAATTGGGAAAAAGAGGTACGGACCGGAAAAATGAGATATCTACCTGTTGAAGAAGCACTTGATTTGTCATCACGTATCAAGAAATATGGATCACTGCCAACAAATATTGTCCCCTCAAGAGTTGTGTCAACCAAATCCTGAAAATTTAGCAAGACTAAAGGTTAAGTGTTCACCATCATCTTTTGTATTCATTACTTGATTTGATTTGTCCTCTTCATATACCTCTATTCTTCAGAAATTTTATTTTCTATCATATACTTAATTTTTTTTTTCAATGATGTTGATATTATCTTTCAAAATGATTTATGTTACATTGTCAATATTTGTAAAGCTTTCATAGAAAAATTAATTTACTTCTATAGTTCTATTCAATTTGATGTAGCCTATTTTTTTAGGTCCGAGTGCCTCTACCATTCTTGAGCATAGGACTCCCGATGTTGTAAACGAGAGTCGAATGATGAATTCACCTACGACACATCCTTGTGATTCTGCTCTAGTTCCTTCTTGGAAGTAAGTACCCTTCATAAATGCACATTAATTACTAACATATGTTATCACAGGGTACACTGAGCTCCAAAAATGTTTAAATTCAGCTCATCTCTGTTTTTGCATGCTAGCTTCTTTTTTTTTCTAGGTTGCCCATAAAATTAATGGTTACCTAGGGAAGCCATTATTATCACTAAAAATGAATAGGACACCATTAAATATTTGCCTTACTATGGAAAAGAGTTTTGCTCATACATAGTTGCTAGTCGTGACATAATGATACTCTTAATAGATAATGTTTAGTGAGATGGTAATAAACTTGATTCCTATTATGTATAAATTCCTTGAGGATTTGAAGTTGCTGCCACTCTATGTCATTGTATTATGGAATATGGACCATTTCATATTTTCAGATATGGGAAACAAGAAATTCTAGTTGAGTAGGTTATATGTGAACCATACATTGTTTGTTTTCTATTTTTTTTTCAGTTCTGTAACGTAATGAGATTTATAGTGCAAAACAATGTTTAGATTTATGTGAAACTTTCTCTTTAAGTTTTTGTGTCTAAGAAATTGCTACATGGATCTTTTTGTGTCCTTGAAACTCGAATAGGCTTTCGCTATGCATCAAAAAGCAAAGAGGTTTCCCTGTAATTATTTTATAGACTACATATATATTTAAGATCCTTTTTTTACTTGAAGAATTTGCACCACTCAACTTCGCTTCCCTATAATGATTAGTCTTTCTTATTTTATATTTTTGCATCTTAGGGAAAGTGTTGACATCTTAGGTGCTCTAGAACTTGCACTCGGGATATTCAATTATTGTATCCAAGCTCATCCTCCTTGCAGAGTTAGACGTAAAGTGTATGAGCTCTCAAGACTATTGTCCGATACTCTTAAACTTGAACTAGTTCCGCGTGGGGATATTTGGCCAAGTTTATTCGACAATCATTGTCCGAGTAAAGAAGACATAGGACTGTATTTCTTCGAAAGTGAGAAAAAGGTCAGATTCTACCCTATATATCTATCTGAAAAGGGATAAGGGTTGCAAAGTAAAAGTGCGCCCTTTGCCCAGAATTGTTTTTACTAGAAATTGATTTGCATTTTTCGTTATATGTAAGTCTGGGAGATATATTGATTTGGTGGAGTTCATGCACAACAAGGATTTGGTGATGAAGACTCTTATCAATGATGTTGAGTTGTTTATACTTGCATCCACAACCTTGTGCAGTGATTCTCAAAGTACATTTATAATCTTTATGTTATTTTCTCATTTTCTTATTCCCTTTCAATACATCTCACCTTTATGATGTTTTTGTAGGATGGAACAACGAGCACTTTCTATGGGGATTATTTTACCGCATGAGACAGGATACAGACAGATGTGCTGAAGGAGGAAGCAACAAAGTTATTGATATGGAGATAGACATGATTGGGGGGAGATGTCAGAATGAGGTTGAAATGAGATAGCTATGATGGTTGGAGAAAATGAAGGAGTGCTGAACATTGTTGTCTCGAGAGCTACCGAATTAGTATAAGGTGGCAAAAAATAGTAACAAGGGAATTTGTGGTCAATGCAATATTCGAGTTGTTCATTATCATAGTTAACCATATGGAATCATTACAAATCTTGATAAATGAGTTCCCCTTTCTGCTTTTACAATGAATTAATGTTGATATTCATTTTTATGAATGAGAACCGCCTTTCTATTTTGAATGAAATCACTTTAAAGTGTAAAAATATATATGCTTTGTTGACATTTGAGTATGTATCTTCATAATAGTTGGTAGAAAAAAACAAATTACTTCTCATGACACCCGGAGGGGGTTCTCAAATGGAGAGGCAAAAACATGCTTTCAGATATTTTACAACTTATGTTTTCCTCATGGATTCAGGTGCCATATACCTTTCTGTTCCATGATAAGTCTTTGTCAATGGTTCGTGCCCTGTTCCAAAGTCACCGAGAGCCCAAAATCAGGAATCTTGACAGTTTTGGTGCCTACCGAGAGAATATTGTCATGCTTGTTATAAATGCAACTGAGGCCTAAAAGAATAGTTTTGGTGTGTTTCTTAACTGAGTTGTCTTCTCTTAAATCTCTTCTATATGTGTCATGATTTAAACAATCATCTTACTTGTTTCTTCTTTCGCCTTTTTAACAAACGAGAGCGATTTTTAATTATCTTTAGCTAAAATTTAATTGATTAACTAGTAGGTTTGATGGGCAATAATCATGCAGAGTTTGAAATTGGACTATCACACTCAACACTAATACATAAGTTGTTCTCTTTATCTATTTTAGTCCTTCAAAATTCCACCTTTAGTGGATATTTCACCTAAATATTATTTGCACTTATCTTTTTCTCATCTATATTTATTTATTATTTTTCTTTTTTATATTTTTAAATATTACCTTCATAACTTAGGAGTCCCATATATACTACCTAATTTACCCATTCAATTGCTACTCTTGTCTCTTAATATCCACAACTTTCATGTTTTTCAAACGGGAAAGACGTTTTACACAGGGGCGCGCGGATCAGAGTTGGGTCGGGTTGTTTTGGCTAATTATTTAAATAATTAAAAATGTTTCGGTCAGGTCGTTTTGGCTAATTACTTAAATAATCAAAAACGTTTCGGTCATTTAATTTAATCAATTAAATAAATAATTAAAACAAACTTTGTCCAAAGAATAATCTCTCTATCAGTTTCCGAAGCCGAGTTGAGCGATGACAATGGCATGAGGGGGTCCCTCTTTCCAACCCTTTTAACAACTAGAAGAAGTGTTTCTCTATTTAAACACTTTAAGTGGTTTTTGTCCAATTGATTTGCTTTTTCTAATTAATGGGGAACAAAGGTGTAGTGTACTTAACTTTATCATTTGTTTAATTGAAAGAGAAGATGTATGAGAACACAATCCAATATACTTTACATTACAAAATAAGAAAATCAAATTGTTTCACTTAATTAATTGTACTATAGATATGAGATGCTCAATGGAGGTATTTCTTTTCTATTTTAAAGTTGTTAGTGCACTCACTTTTTATCTTTAATTAAGTGAGTTGCCAATGGGTTTACACTACTTAATGGTTAATCAAACTATTTATCAGCCTATGAAGGATTCTAATCTCTCACTTAGTTCCATATTAAACTCCAAGTCAATGAAATAACAAGTAACTCAATGAAATCTGACACCCCTTGGCCAACGATGGGTCAGCCCCTGTCGACCATGATAACCTTTTTTTGTTGAGAAAATAAACTTGTTCTTCCACTTTCAACAATTCTTCGTGAAAGGATCTAGAGAAAATGCCATAAATAATCCCTTAATTATATGAGTAGGTCTAAAATGGTCTCTTAACTATACTTTTGTCGGGTTTAGTCCTTTAACAATTCAAAAAGTTATCAGATTTGGTTGCTTAATTATTATACATTTATCAATGTTAATCTCTTAACCATACATTTATCAATTTTAGTCCTTTAAGTATTTAAAAACTTATCAAGTTTGGTCTTTGTTTGATGTCTACTCAGCCACCACGATGGAAAAGTCTAAAGGTGGTTGCTTGTAAACCAAACAGGTTACATCTATTACCTCTTGAATTTTGAATTGGAAGGGGTTATCCCATCAATCCTTATTTGAAGGAGAAAATAATAGATTATCTGCAGCAAGCCAGAGCAAGACTTCTTTGTGGGACCCCCCCACCCCCCAAGGGTAAAGGTAGGGTTGCATATCGGTCGGTTCGGTTCGGTTTTGAACATTATCGGTTTTGCTTATCGGTTATCGGTTTGTAGACTAGCTAAACCGTTAAAGAACCATTAAGTTATCGGTTAATCGGTTATCGGTTAATCGGTTATCGATCCTTATCGGTTCGGTTATCGGGTTAACCATTAACATATCACACAATTTTTTAAAATAAAAAATCACATGAAGAATTGAAGACAATATAATTAAACTAATCAACTCCATGTAATTATTTACTACAGACTGCAATTTGCAATCAAAAAACTGGAAACACGAACGAAACAGAGGCAAAACGTTTTCTTTTTAAGGTTGTCACCTCTACTTGGTTTATGAGGGCAGCAGACCGAGAAACAAGTTCAATGTCATTTCCATCCAATACCAATTCATACTTAACTTTTTCAGAACGGACAATTGTAAGCCCATCAAGCATATCGACTTTCCTCATCTGATACAGTGATGGCAAAGAAGTTAGTTCCTTTACTAACCTGCAGTAACATCTCAAAGGTGGACTTCTGTCCATCAAGAAAATTTGTGAGAGACACATATCATGGAAAGCATTTTAAGCATCATAACATTATTCCAACAATAAATGTTATAGACTACTGCAAACTGCAAAGTAATCCCCATAGTATGGTGACAAAACTAGACTCAAGGAAGCAATTTAATTCCAACAATATAGCAAAATATTACAAACACTTAGCAGCAGAAGAAATTAAAAGAGCACATCAACCCATCAAAGACTAAATAAAACAGCAGCACTACAAACTACAAGCCAGCAACATTGCAGAAGTCAAAATGCAGCACAACATTCACTTCCAGTCTGTCACAGCCCACACAGGCACAAATAGAATTTCAAAACTTTAAAATAGCAGTCAAACAACCTGAAAATTTAAGTCCAAACATAGTACTAAAAGTTCACGTTCAAGTAAACAAAATAATAACTAGTCATCAATCCTTAAGAGTTGACGATTCTGGTTCCTATTTTCCAAACAACGATTAACATGCTTCCTTAAGGAGGCAGTCCCAATTTTGTGTGAATGGTAATAAGTAACACGGCCACAATAAACACATTTTACTGTCCACGATCCATCTTCTTTTTCTTCAAGCTTTTCATAGTGATTCCAAACAGGTGATCGAGCATTAGAATCATGAAGTCGAGGCATGATGAAATCTGATTGACAAAGAAACAGAGAAAGTATTAGATATTTTGATGGCTAAAAATGAAAGAAAAGTCAAGATAAACTGATGAAGAACACCAAGTTCTACATGGAGCTTGTTTTGCACAAGTATTTGTATTAACCATAATTTAACACACTCATTAGTCATCAAAAAAGAGAAGTCAATCGTAAATCAAACATAAAGATAAGATAACACATGTATATAAAAATCCACCTCAATAGTAAGACATCTACCTTCCTTCTCCTTTAGTAGAGTTAGTGAAGGAAACCTCCAATTTTACATGTCATCAATGCAAAGTTCTTTTCCAAGTTTAGCCAAATCTAAAGAGAAATACAATAACAAGTCAAGGCTCAAGGCTTAAACAATAAAAATATTAAATAAACTATTCACAATTTTACATCAATGAGATTCTTTTCTTACCTTCTTCAAGTTGCTCAAGAAAATCTAAATCTTCCTCAATACTTATGGGTTGTGGCTCACTCCGAAGCCAATCTTGAAGCACACTAGAGCTTGTACCAATTTAGGAGTTAATGAACTCCTAAATGAATCAAGTATGCGCCCTCCAGTACTAAAAGCACATTCAGATGCCACACTTGAAACGGGAATCGCCAACACATCACGAGCCATCTCAGAAAGAAGTGAAAATCTAGGTGAGTTAACTTTCCGCCAAAGCAATACATCAAAATCTGATTTTCCAACTTCAATTTCTTCATCAAGATATTTAATTAATTCTGACTTTGAACTTGCTCCTCCCCTTTGAGATGTATGTTTTTGTAATTCCTCAAAAAAATTTCTCAAGCCTCCTACAAAGCTTGAATCAGAAGTATCCACCTCAGTTGAAGAACATTGGCCATTTTTATCATTTGAAATATGCTTTGTATACTCATTAAACAAAGATTCCATGTACGTTCGCACACTAATTTCTACAGCAGCCCCCTTTTCTCCAAACATCTTCTTAAGTGCAAAGCCAAGAGTACTAAATTTGTGACGAGGATCCAAAACACATGGTATGAAAACCATCTTATTCATTTTTTTAGTATCACCCCAATATTTGTCAAATTTCTCCTTCATATTTTCTGCCATTTTAGCCAAAACATGATCTTCATGATCTTCATTTGATATCAAAAGATATAAAATAATTGTTTATTGAACTATTTTTTATAAGAGGTCGATGAAGCAATGAACTATTGAAGCCTTGAAGGAACTAAACAAAGAGTAATTAATTTTTCTATCTTTCTTGTACATAGACTTGGCGCAGAACTGTACAAGGGGCTTCAAAGGTCTTCATTGAGAAGCATTACAATCGGCATAGGCGTCTAATAAGTGATACATAGTATTAGGTAAAGATTTGTTAAAACAAGGTTGGCTTTTTACTAACCTTGACTACACTGTATTCTTCCATCTATGGTAAGAAATAGTAACTACATTCTTTATTTATTTATTTTCCTTGTCAAGCTGCTGCTTTTGATTTGTAGTGTGTAATCGTGTTTGTGTAATTTTGATAAAAGAATAAGAATTGCTGAATCACAGTATTGATTAAGTTGGTCTATGTTGTAGAACATAATGTTAGTGAAATTTCATCCTCCAGTAGAATTAATGTATCTGAACCCCAATTTGAGTCATGACAATAAACACATCACAGTATCACACAAAGCAGCAAGTCAGCAACTAAAAGACAAGTACAAGCAAATGAGCCAAAGTGCCAAACAAACCAAATGCCATTTCAAATAAAACAGTAATGTCTATTCAACTATTTCAATTGTAGTTTTCTCATTATTCAAATCCAAACGTCGTGAAATTAAAGTGCAGCCATAATCATTTTCTCATAAATCAAATCCAAACATCACACTTCATAGTGAAATCTTGAAATTAAGTAAATTTAAAATTTTGAGACTTACTTGTAAGGCATGAGCAGTGAGCGACTAAGAAGTGAGAACCTAAGACTGGAGAGCCGAGTAGGTCTGTGCAGAAGTCGTGAGAACTGAGAAGAGTGAGACTCGAAGTCTAGTCTCGAGCAGTCGAGCTTCTAACTTCTGAAATTTGAGCTTGTTCACCTATTAGACAACCAACAAATGACATTTAAAGGAGGAAATTTTAACACCAATGCAAAATAGGCTGCTACAAATGAACTGCACCATCACGCAAAAATGAAAATCATCCATTAGACCAGAATATAGTACACAAATGCATTGAATATAGTCAATATTTTGTTCCTTCGTTTGAATCATGAAAATAGACACATGATGATAAATGGAATGAATAAAAAAATTGCAAGTTTGAGGTGTCAGACTGTCATCGTTAATCGTTACCTTGCAAGTTGCGTCCTCGCCTGAGTGACTACTCCCGTCGCCTTGCCGGACGCCTGAGACCTGAGTGAGAGTGACTGGAGTCAAGTCGTCGCCTCGCCTGAGTTTGGAAATTGGAGAAACTTTGGAGTTTCGAATTTGGAGAAACGAGAGGAGCGGCGAGAAGAGTTTCAACTTTCAAGTCCTAAATATTAAAAACCCCAAGTCCCTAACAGAGAAATGAGAATTCTGAAATTAGAAATTAGGGAAAAAAATAGCGGGTCTTATCGGGGTATCGGGTACCTCGAGATTTTTCCTCCCCAACCCGACCCCCGAACCGTTAATCCAATAAAAAAAATTACTGAACCGAGCCCCGAACCAATTACCCAATATCCCGACCCGTTAGCCCAATAAACCGAAAATCAATTTGGGTAAATGGTTTGACCCGATTTTTGCACAGGCCTAGGTAAAGGAGACCTGTCTAGTCAAATAGGCTTTTAAAAGAAATTTGCTCATTCATTACTTATGCAATGACTTCCTTTTTCGTAGTGTCAATGTTACCTTTATATCTCCCTGTCTAGTCGAGATTCCCTAAGAGAAACATTTTTTTAAATAAATAACTTATACAAATATTTTATAACATTTTAATTTATAGTAGGGGTAAAACCGTAATTCAACTTTTAACTTTTTTTGTTCCCACTTATAATAATATATGATATGATGATAATTAGATAGTATTGATCTTAGAGTAAAAGTTTATATGGCTGATGTATATTAAAGGAGGATAGGAATAATATAATTAAGGCATAATACATAAACATGACTCTTAACTTAGCTTCAACGGACAACTATGCCCTCCAACTTTAACTGTACACAAGTAGACACTTAAACTTTTATAAAATTGAACAAGTAGACACATGTATCCTACATGGCATATTACATGTCGGACGCCACATAGGACACAAAATTTTCATGTAGCGTGTCATGTAGGACGAATGTGTCTATTTGTTCAATTTTATACAAGTTTAAGTGTTTACTTGTGCACACATAGTTGTCAGCTGACGCCAAATTAAGGGTCATATTTATGTATTATGCCTATAACTAATGTGTAACGTCATTAGAAGATTATATTTGTTACTTACTTTCACTTTTCTCATTTAAGAAATTTACTTTTATGGAAAAAAATATTTTTCAAAATATGACCAATTAAATATAAAGAAACAAAAAACATTTATACTGCACACAATTTTAATGATACTTGAAGCGGAAAATAAACTTGGCCTCCAAGTTAATGTGTTCAACAAGAAAAACGAAAAAATCAAGTCAAAATGTGTCTAACGCATATTTTAGAGAACTTTTTCTTATTCCCACTCACATTAAAATTAGGGGGAAAAAAAGTCACATCGGAATTGCATGCCTTGCCATTCAAGTAAAATATAATCAAATTGTTTTGCTGTTTTCTGATCACAAAGTTGCAACAATGGAGAAATCGAGCCCAACGCTTGAGAGCAGAAAGAGGAAGACGGCAGGTGAAGACGAAGAAGATGTTAAGTTGCAGGGAAAGCGTACTGAACAAGTTGAAAAATTAAGGCAAGTTTCAAGGCAGGAGTATTTGAAGAATAGGGAGAAGAAGAAATTAAAGCAACTCAGAGATGATATAGAAGATGAGCAATTTTTGTTTGAGAAAATCGAAAAATTGAGCAAACCAGAAAAACGTGAAAATTCATACAAGCAAAAAATTGTTGAATTGGTTAGTAAGGAGCAGCAGTGCGACGACGCCGGTGAGGAACGTGAGATTCATCCACAACAAGCTTGGGAGGAAAATCAAATCAACAATGCGAAACTTAATTTTGGATCTAATGACAGAAAACAGAAGGATTATCAATTTGTGTTTGAAGATCAAATTGAATTCATCAAATCAACTATAATTGATTCAGATTCAGATGTTGATGTTGATAATGAGAAGCTGCAATATACCAGAAATTCGAAACTTAACGAGGATAGGAAGGATTTACCAATTTATCCGTACAAGGATGCTTTGCTCCAAGCTGTTCATGATTATCAAGTTCTTATCATAGTTGGAGAAACGGGCTCCGGGAAGACAACTCAAATACCTCAATATCTACATGAAGCAGGTTATACTAGAAGCGGTGGGAAGATGATTGGTTGTACTCAACCTCGTAGAGTTGCTGCAATGAGGGTTGCTGCGCGTGTTTCACATGAAATGG
>NW_026031187.1:0-405 GCF_019186545.1 Solanum stenotomum
GGATTAGATGTTCTAAGGCTTGAAAAGACCCAAGTAACAACGTATAGATTTATGGAAGAAATCTAACACCTTTACTTGACAAAACGAATCAAAACGATAGATTGGGATCTTGACCGCTTTATGAGTAACTAAAGACAATAAGTAGTATGTAGAAACTAATCACCTTCTAAAGAATACCAAAAAGAAACCAAATATATCACAAGAAGAAGTTACTTTATACCTTAAACTTTGAAACTAGTAAACGTTTAAAGATAAATTCTCAAAGAACAAGTCACAAAGGTTCAAAGAACTCTCTCAAATATTATTAATATCAATATAAATTGTCTTTAATGAATGAAAAGGACTCCTATAAATAGGAGAAGAGGAAAAACCTCCACGAGCCCTTCTAAGAAGCTAAAAGGTCTG
>NW_026031188.1:0-1071 GCF_019186545.1 Solanum stenotomum
CTTAAAATAATTGTTGCCTCAATTTTTATTTTTAGTTTTATTTTTTTAGCATTTTCTAATTTTAAAAGACTGAAAAATTTATATTGAAAATTTACAAAATATAAAAAATGATTTATTTAACTCCTATCATCATCAATATTATTATTAATTTGTTTTACTTCTTTTCTTAATCTTCATTTCATCATTAATGTAATTTATATCATTTTCTTATATATATATATATATATATATATATATATATTTGTGACATTTCTTAGAAGTTAGGATTACTATTTATTTAATTTTAAATTTTTTTGAATTCTTTTGTCATACTAATTACAACATGTTTTATTATAATTACATTTAATATATTAATCAATATGTTGTACGAATGAAAAAAAAATTATCATTTCACAAAAACAAAGGTTAAAATATAATTTATTATGATTAAGGAAAGATAAAATTATTATTCCAATATCCATAACCATATATAATACAATAAAAATTAATTGAAAAGTTGTAAATGGAAAAGGAATTACCATTTAAGGAATCATTATTTTTAAATTTTTGGATCATTTCTTCTGGTAAAAGTTTCTATCCATACGTAACAATAAAGTTAAAATAGAAAATGTAGTGACACCATTCTTACTAATAGATAGTTATTTATTTTTATTAATTTTTTTTGACAATTTTGGTTATATTTTTCTTTAAAATAATTATTGCCTCGATTTTTTTTTTAACATTTATTTTTAATTTTAAAAGATCGGAAATTTTATGTTAAAAATTTTAATAATAGAAAAAATGATTTATTTAACTTTTATCATCATCAATACTACTAATTTTTTTGACGTTTTTTTCTTAATCTTCATCTCATCATTAATGTTATTTATATAATTTTGTTTAATCACTTATTTTTTCTTTTTTAAATCTTTTATATATATAAAGTTGGATATGTAAATGATGATGTGACATTTCTTAGAAGTTAAGATTACTATTTATCTAATTTCTCCAATTTTTGAGTTCTTTTGTCATACTAAATACAATATGTTTTATTATAATTACTTTCAATATAGTAAACAACATGTTCTAGGA
>NW_026031189.1:0-405 GCF_019186545.1 Solanum stenotomum
AGAGAAGTATCACTTCCTTGCTAAAACTCTGGCTTTTAAAACATACTCCCTCCGTCCCTTTTTAGTTGCCCACTTTAGAAATGACACACAGATTAAGGCAACAATGATTAGCACAGTGAAGTTACAATTTTACCCTTATGACAACTTTTCACTTCAAAATTACAACCACTTATTTGAATTCAAGTGAAATAAATTGGAGGGAAACAACATACACTTTTACAATTTTCAAGAAGTGTAAATAAGGGTATAATAGGAAAAAATTTGTTGTTCTTTCTTGATTTGTCAAAATGGACAACTAAATAGGGACAACTAAAAAAGGAAATATGGACAAGTAAATAGGGACGGAGGGAGTACTAGTTTTTCGACACGTGCATTGCACGTGATTATCAATTTAGAAAATTTAAG
>NW_026031190.1:0-4306 GCF_019186545.1 Solanum stenotomum
CTCTAGGGCTCGTTTGACCTTGAAAATGGACCATTTTGGACATGAGGGCAAACTGGCCACACAGATAACGTCTTAACGGACGTCTAGGTAAAATTTTGTAAAAAATGAGGTCGGAATTTCGAATCACCAAAAAATCTGTGGAAAGCACACGAAAATCCATAAAATAGGGGGCCTACCTGTTCTAGCGCTCATTTGGCCTAGAAAATGGGCCATTTTGGATGTGAGGGCAAATTGGCCATATAAATAACGTCTTAACGGATGTCTAGGTGAAAAATTTTGGAAAAAATAAGGTCAGAATTTCCAATCACAAAAAAATCTGTGGATTATAGCACACAAAAATTGGTAAAATTGGGGTTTTACCTCATCTAGGGATGGTTTAACCTTGAAAATTGGCCATTTTGGCCGTGAGGGCCAATTGGCTCCAAAGATAAGGTCTTAAGAGACATCCAGATAAATTTTGGCAAAAATGAGGTCGTAATTTTGGATCACCATAAAAGATGGTGAACTATAGCACACGAAAATCGATCAAATGGGGGTTTAACTGCTCTAGGGATCGTTTGACCTTGAAAATGGGTCATTTTGGCCGTGAGGGCCAACTGTCTCCGTAGATAAGGTCTTAACGGACGTCCAGGTATAATTTTGGCAAAAATGAGGTCGGAATTCTGGATCACCAAAAAAGATGGTTACCTAAAGCATACGAAAATCGGCAAAATGGGGGGTTTACATGCTCTAGGGCTCGTTTGACCTTGAAAATTTGCCATTTTCATCGTGAGGGACAACTGGCTCCATAGATAAGGTTTTAACGGACGTCCAGGTATGATATTGGAAAAAATAAGGTCAAAATTCTGGATCACCAACAAAAATGTTTACATAAAGCACACGAAAATGGGCAAAAATTGGGGTTTCCCTGCTCTAGGGCTCGTTTGATCTTGAAAATGGGCCATTTTGGCTATGAGGGCCAACTGGCTCCATAGATCAAGTCTTAATGGACGTCCAGGTATAATTTTTGCAAAAATGAGGTCGAGATTTCGGATCACCAAAAAAATCTGTGGACTATAGCACACAAAAATCGGTAAAATGGGGGGTTTACCTACCCTCGGGCTTATTTGGCCTAGAAAATAGGCCATTTTGGACGTGAGGGAAAACTTGCCCCCATAGATAAGGTCTTAACGGACGTCCAGGTATAATTTTGGTAAAAATGATGTCGAAATTCTGTATCACCTAAAAATCTGTAGACTATAGCAAACAAAAATGGGTAAAATGGAAGGTTTACCTGCGCTAGGGATCATTTGGCCTTGAAAATGGGCCATTTTGGACGTGAGAGCAAATTGGCCCCCATAGATAAGGTCTTAACGGACGTGCAAGTAATTTTTTGGCAAAAATGAGGTCAGAATTTTGGATCACCAAAAAATTTGTGGACTATAGCACACGAAAATCGGTAAAATGGGGGTTTACCTGCTCTAGGGCTCGTTTGACCTTGAAAATGGGCCATTTTGGCAGTGAGGGTCAACTGGCTCCATAGATAAGGTCTTAAGAGACGTCCAGGTAAAATTTTGCCAAAAATGAGGTCGAAATTCTGGATCACCAATAAAGATGGTGACCTATAGCACACGAAAATTGGCAAAATGGGGGGTTTACCTTCTTCAGGGCTCGTTTGACCTTCAAAATGGGCCATTTTGGTCATGAGGGCTAACTGGCTCCATAGGAAAGGTCTTAACGGACGTCCAAGTATAATTTTGGCCAAAAGAGGTCGAAATTTTGGATCACCAAAAAATATGTGGACTATAGCACACAAAAAATCGGTAAAATGCGGGGTTTACTTGCTCTAGGGATCATTTGGCCTTGACAATGGGCCATTTTTGACGTGAGGTCAAACTTTCTCCATAGATAACGTTTTAACGGACGTCCAGGTAAAATTGTGGCGAAAATGAGGTCGTAATTTCGGATCACCAAAAAATCTGAGGACTATAGCGCACAAAAATCGGTAAAATGGGGGATTACCTGGTCTAGGGTTCATTTGACCTTGAAAATGGGCCATTTTGGTCGTGATGGCCAACTGGCTCCATAGATAAGGTCATAATGGAATTCCAGGTATAAATTTGGCAAAAATTAGGTCGGAATTCTGGATCACCAATAAATCTGTGGACTATAGAACACGGAAATCAGTAAAATGAGGGATTTACCTGCTCTAGGGCTCGTTTGACATTAAAAATGGACCATTTTGGCCGTGAGGGACAACTGGCTCCATGGATAAGGTCTTAATGGACGTGCAGGTAAAATTTTGGCAAAAATGAGGTCAGAATTCCGAACCACCAAAAAAATATGTGGACTATTGCACACGAAAATTAGTAAAATGGGGGGTTTACCTGCTCTAGGGCTCGTTTCACATTCAAAATGGGCCATTTTAGCCGTGAGGGACAACTGGCTCTATAGATAAACAGACGTCCAGCTAAAATTTGGCAAAAATGAGGTTGGAATTCCAGATCACCAAAAAATCTGTGGACTGTAGCATACGTAAATCAGAAAAATGGGGGGTTTACATTCTCTAGGGCTCCTTTGACATTCGAAACGGGCCATTTTGGACGTGAGGGACAACTAGATCCATAGATAAGGTCTTAACGGACGTCTAGGTGAAATTTAGGCAAAAATGAGGTCGGAATTCTGGATCACAAAAAAATCATTGGACTATAGTACACGAAAATTGGTAAAATGGGGGGTTTACCTGCTTTAGGGCTCGTTTGACCTCGAAAATGGGCAAGTTTGGCTGTGAGGATCAACTGGCTCCCTAGAGAAGGTCTTAACAGACGTCCAGGTAAACTTTTGGCATAAATGAGGTCGGAATTCTAGATCACCAAAAAATCTGTGGACTATAGCACACAAAAATCGGTAAAATGGGGGTTTTCCTACTTTAGGGCTCGTTTGACATTGAAAATGGGTCATTCTGGCCGTGAGGGCCAACTGGATCCCTAGGTAAGGTCTGAACGAATGTCCAGGTAAAATATTGGAAAAAATGAGGTCGGAATATTGGATCACCAGAAAATATGTGGACTATAGCACACGAAATTTGGTAAAATAGGGGGGTTTACCTGCTCTAGGGCTCGTTTGACTTTTAAAAAGGGCCATTTTGGTTGTGAGGGAAAACTAGCTCAATAGATAAGGTCTTAACGGACGTCGAGGTATAATTTTGGATAAAATGAGGTTAGAATTCCGGATCACCAAAAAATTCATGGACTTTAGCACACGAAAAGCAGTAAACTATGGGATGTACCTGCTCTAGGGCTCTATTGACCTTGAAAATGGGCCATTTTTGCCGTGAGGGACAACTGGCTCCATAGAAAAGGTCTTAACGGACGTCTAGGTAAACTTTTGGCAAAAATGAGGTCGTAATTCTAGAACACCAAAAAATTTGTGGACTATAGCACACGAAATTCGGTAAAATGGGGGGATTACTTGCTCTAGGTCTTGTTTGACCTTGAAAATGTGTCATTTTGGCCGTGAGGGTCAACTGGCTCAATAGGTAAGGTCTTAACGAAAGTTCAGGTTAAATTTTGGCAAAAATGAGGTCAAAATTCTGGATCACTAGAAAATACGTGGACTATAGCATACGAAAATTGGTAAAATGGGGGGTTTACCTTCTCTAGGGATTGTTTGACCTTGAAATTAGGACATTTGGGCCATGAGGGCCAACTGGCTCAATAGGTAAGGTCTTAACGGACGTCCAGGTTAAATATTGGCAAAATTGAAGTCGAAATTCTGGATCACCAGAAAATACGTGGTCTATAGCATATGAAAATTAGAAAAATAGGGGGTTTACCTTCTCTAGAGCTCGTTTGACCATGAAAAAGGGCCATTTTGGCCGTGAGGGCCAACTAGCTCCATATATAAGATCTTAACGGATGTCCATGTAAAGTTTTTGGCAAAAATGAGGTCGAAATTCCGGATCACCAAAAAATCCGCGGACTTTAGCACACGAAAAGTAGTAAAATGTGGGGTTTACCTGCTCTAGGGCTCTATTGACCTTGAAAATGGGCCATTTTGGCCGTGAGCGACAATTGGCTCCATAGATAAGGTCTTAACGGACGTCCAGGTAAAACTTTTCCAAAAATAAGGTCGGATTCCTAGATCAACAAAAAAATCTGTGACCTATAGCTCACAAAAATCGGCAAATTGGGGGGTTTACCTGCTTTAAGACTTGTTTGACCTTTAAAATGGGCATTTTGGTTGTGAGGGAAAACTGGCTCGATAGATAAAGTCTTAATGGACGTCCAAGTATAATTATGGCAAAAATGAGGTCGAAATTCCGGAT
>NW_026031191.1:0-796 GCF_019186545.1 Solanum stenotomum
CACCTCCAGCTAGAGGCAGAGGCTAGGGTCAGGACCGTAGGGGTGGTCACCAGGGTATACGGGGTGGTCCCCGAGGAGGCAGATTAGGGGGCAGAGCCGATGCATAGGGTAGGGGAGTCCAGGCCCACTTTTATACAGCTCCAGCTAGAGCAGATGCTGAGACCTCGGACGATGTGATCACAGGTACAGTGTTATTATGCCATCAGCCCGCATCCGCCTTATTTGATCGAAGCTCTACTTATTCCTATATATCTGTTTATTGTGCTTCTCGATTGAGTATGATTCCAGAGCTATTGGTTGAGCCGTTGCGTGTTTCAACCCCGGTAGGTGATTCTTTAGTAGTGGATCAGGTATTTAGATCCTGTGTGGTGACTATTCAGAGGCGAGACACTAGGGTTGATCTTATTTTGCTTGATATGGTGGATTTTGATTTGATTTTGGGTATGGATTGGTTATCTCCCCACCATGCGGTCTTGGATTGCTACGCTAAGACCGTTACTTTAGCCATGCCTGGTATTCCACCAGTTGTGTGGCAGGGCTCTTGTAGTCGCACGCCAGTTGGGATGATATCTTTTGTTCGAGCCCAGGGTTGATGACTAGCGGGTGTTTGGCTTATTTAGCTTATGTTAGAGATGTTAGTAGGGAGGGTCCTACCGTTGATTCAGTACCTATTGTTCGAGAGTTTACAGATGTGTGTCCTGCCGATCTGCCTGGTCTCTCTCCTGATCGTGACATTGACTTTTCTATTGAAGTAGAGCCGGGCACTACGCCCATTTCTATACCACCGTACCGTATG
>NW_026031192.1:0-585 GCF_019186545.1 Solanum stenotomum
GAAGAAAGAATGAGTTTAACTAGCTCAAAACAGATCGCTATAACTTTGAATACGTACCAGTAAACCTATTTTCCTTAAGATTTAAGAATTGCATCTTGGTTAAGTTGCCAATCTCCCGTGGTAAGAATCCACTAAGATTGTTGCCCCACAGTAACAATGATTGCAGCGATGAGATATTGAATATGGAGATCGGGATAGAGCCGGTAATCTGGTTATTCTCCACGCTTAAGTCCACCAAATTAACAAGATTTCCTATTTCTTGTGGAATTATACCTGCATTCAATGTGTAATAAAGAAAGATGTGAGGTAATTAGATACAATAGTAGTAGCATTCATAAGATATAACATATATACCTGTGAAATGGTTGTATCCAAGATACAATCTCTGCAAGTTACTCAATCTTCCAATTTCATTATGTATTGGTCCATCAAAATTATTTCCAGATAGAGACAATATTTGAAGTCGTGAACAATTTGACAAGCTTGTAGGCATATGACCATCAAGCTTGTTTCTGGATAGATAAAGCTCTTTGAGTATTGGGAGGTCATTGCATAACCCATTGGGAAGATCTCCTGATAGGCTAT
>NW_026031193.1:0-719 GCF_019186545.1 Solanum stenotomum
ACACTTTATATAGGAAATTCTCATTAGGATCTAATGTAATCTCACGTATGGAATGAACATATACACAAGCTTAGTTTGTCATCAACACATCTCTGGATTGCCATACATCTCATAACTCAAGCTTTAAAGCATCGATTCATCAATTCTCCATAGTTGGACATTTTGTCAAACACCTTGAAGACATGTAATGGAATCAAAGAGCATGTTATGCAGCCAAACCAGTGAACAACCTACAACAACACCCTTTTAACACCCACAATACCACATGAAAATCTCCACATCCATTCCAAATTTAGATTCAAGTTCTAGAGTCACAACATGCTCAAAACAATCACTTTTCATGTTTAAAATTCAATGTGCAGGAAATTATGACAAAGAACAAGACTAATTTATGAATCTTAACTTAAACCATGAATTAGTGATTAGAATAGAGTCTAGGCACTATGGGTGGAAGGACCCATGAGTTCAACACCACATACCTTGAGTTCTTATGAAGGTCTTGAGAGTGTCTTCAATGGAAGCTTGGAACTTGGAGCAAGAGTCTCTTCAATCTTGAGGAAGGTTTTGGATTAGGGTTCTTGAGAGAATCTTGAGAGAAAATGTGTCTAAGTATGGGAGAGGTGTTTTGGGAAATGTTTTAGAGATGAGAATTGAACTAATGGTATATAGGAAATAACATATTCCCTTTGGAAAAAAAATGGTTCAACACTTAGAAAAAA
>NW_026031194.1:0-280 GCF_019186545.1 Solanum stenotomum
GTATATGAGGAGCCCATCGCCTTTGTCTAGATTTCCTTTTATTTTTTTTCATCATATTTCCGCTCACGTAAGAATCAGTAAAAGGCATTTTTGGGAAAATCGGCACGCGCAAACCGCCTTTAGGCAGTTTGGTTGCGTAGATCTCGATAAAATACGCGGATTCAAAAAAAAAATCGCCTGAAACGTACAACCGAGNCGAGGCCCGAGTTATGGCCGTTTGAAGTTTCCCAAATTCAAAGCCACCTTCCACGTTTAAGGTGCTGAATTTCAAACGGCCGTA
>NW_026031195.1:0-269 GCF_019186545.1 Solanum stenotomum
ACCAAAACTATAAGGAATTAAAAACTTTTTTCACACACGAAGATACTTTCAATAAATAGCAAGCGGAAGACTTTCTAGACTTTATACAATATGTCTCAAAACCATCTAATACTTGAATATAACATTGGGACTAAGCCCACTCAAAACCTAAGCAAATACTAGAGAGACATGAAAAGAACATGTTGGTTATTGCCCTCGAATCTATGAGGACTCACCAAGTCTTCATCTTCAACTCTTAAATACCTATCAAGTAGCCATGACATATCACC
>NW_026031196.1:0-381 GCF_019186545.1 Solanum stenotomum
GGCCGAGTACCTGGCTCAAGCTCAATCAAAAAATCAACATCACGCTCTGGGGGTAGGCCAGGTAGATCAGTAGGAAACACATCTATGAAGTCACGAACAACAGGAACTGACTCAACCGGAGGAACCTACCTACTCACATCACGTACATAGGCCAAATATGATAAGCATCCGCTAGCCACTAGCCTCCTAGCACGAATAAAAGAGATAACTCCAATTGGTGTGCTACCACGAGATCCCTGCCACACCACCGGAGGAATACCGGGAATGGCCAAGGTAACGGTCTTAGAAAAGCAATCTAAAACAGCGCGATAAGGGGATAACCAATCCATGCCCAGAATCACATCGAAATCAACGATGTCAAGCAATATAAGGTCAGCCCGG
>NW_026031197.1:0-96 GCF_019186545.1 Solanum stenotomum
AGTAAAACGCATTTCTGGGAAAATCGGTACCCGCAAGCCGCCTTTAGGCAGTTTGGTTGCGTAGATCTCGAAAAAATACGCGGATTCAAAAAAAAA
>NW_026031197.1:205-381 GCF_019186545.1 Solanum stenotomum
CTTTCGGCTCGAACGTCCGTTCGACGCAATCTTTTTTTTGAAACCTCGTATTTTTTCGAGATCTATGTGAGGAACCCATCGCCCTTGTCTGAATTTCCTTTTATTTTTTTCATCATATTTCCGCTCGCGCGCAAGAATCAGCAAAACTCGTTTCTGGGAAAATCGGCACCCGCAAG
>NW_026031198.1:0-381 GCF_019186545.1 Solanum stenotomum
AAGCGAAATATCTTTGGAAAAGTTGTTGTTTATATGTATACTGTTGAGTTCCAGAAATGGGGATTATCCCATGCTCATTTTCTTATTATATTGAGTAATGAGCACAAGCTATTGACAACAGAGGCATACAATGATATAATTAAAGCAGAATTACCAGATGAATGTACAAAATCAGCTTTGCGTAAGCTTGTCATTAAGCATATGATGCATGGTCCTTGTGGCAGTTTAAATTCAACAAATTCTTGTACAAAAAAAAAAGGTTATTGCAAGTTCAAATACCCAAAAAAAATTTGCTGATAAAACATCAAAAGGGAGCGATTCTTATCCAATTTACAAAAGACGAAATACAGGAAAAGTTGTGAAAGTATGACATCAATACTT
>NW_026031199.1:0-1504 GCF_019186545.1 Solanum stenotomum
CTTATGGCTTAGGGTTTCTTTGGGTTTACGGCTTGGGATTTTAAATTAAGAGCTTTTACGGATTAGGGATTTTAAGGGTGTTTTTAGGTTTAGTGTTTTTAAAGGTGTTTTTATGCTTTAGGGTCTATTGGTGTTTCATAAGTCCTGGGTTTTCCCTAAGGTTTAGGGTTTAGGGTTTCTTAGGGATTTCAGATTTCTTAAGTTTAGGCTTTTAAAGGTGTTGATCTAATATGCTTATGATATGCCCACTCAAGGTTAGCTTGGGGTCACTCGTGATCCTAGGTCTCGTGTTGCGTCAAATGGGTAACCTCGGGGAGTGACAAAAATAACGTATGAATAAAAAGCCTATAAAAGACTAGAGATGCTGGGACATGCCCCCAACTAACTCTAGCAAAACTGAAACTAAAATGAAAGACTAAATATAAAACATATAAATCGTCCTAGAAAAACGAGGACTCACCACTAATATTGCTGAATACGGATCGGGAATCGATCTCCGCGTGATCTTAATGTTAAGGACCTGAACCTACATTAAGAGAAGATGTAGAGTAGACTATGTATTAGTAGTTGAAAGATTCTGAACATGCATGACTTGATAAAGTTGAACAAATATATATAACTTAATAGGGCATATTGAACAATGATATAATCCGAGCATTATTAAGAAGAGTTTAGGTATTTGGTTAAGGGTTTTTAGTTTAAGGTTTAGAGCTTAAATTTTCCTTAAAAAAATTCGGTCAAGAGTTTTTTTCAATTTGGGATTGTTAAAGATTTTTTAGGATCATTATTGTTTTTACAAGATATGATCTCTAAGGGTTTAGGACTTGGGGTTTTAGATTAAAGAATTTTTTTAGGGTTTTTAAGGTTTCTTTACGATATTTTTAGTTTTAGGGTTTTAAAGGTTTTTAGGGGTTAGATTTTATTATGATTTAGGATTTCTTAGAGTTTAGGGCTTCTTAAAGTTTCATAAGGCTTAGGGTTGGGGGTTTATCCCTAAGGTTTAGGGTTTAATTTTCTTAGGATTTGAGTTTAACATTTAACGTCTCCTAGGTTTTTTTTGGTTCATTTAGGGTGTAGGGTTTAGTGTTTATGTTTTAAAGTTTTTTAGTGTTTAGGTTTTCTTAGGATTTAGTATTTTTTAGGATTTAGGGCTTCTTAGAGTTTCATATGGCTTAGGGCTGGTGGTTTATCCCTAAGGTTTAGGGTTTGGGTTTCTTAGGGATTTGAGTTTAACATTTAAGGTCTCCTTGATTTTTTTTGGGTCATTTAGGGTTTAGGGTGTAGTGTTTAGGTTTAGGGTTTTTCTATGGTTTAGTGTTTGGGTTTGTTAGGTTTAAGATTTTTTAGGTTTAGAGTCTTTAAAGTTTTTTTTGTAGTTTTTTAGTGTTTAGTTTTCTTAGGATTTAGGATTTCTTAGGGTTTAGGGCTTCTTAGAGTTTCATAAGGCTTAGGGTTGGGGGTTTATCCCTAAGGTTAAGGGTTTAGGTTTCTTCGGGTTTGAATT
>NW_026031200.1:0-222 GCF_019186545.1 Solanum stenotomum
AAAATACACGGATTCAAAAAAAAAATCGAACGAAACGGACACCCGAGGCCCGAGTTATGGCCGTTTGAAGTTTCCTAAATTCAAAGCCACCTTCCACCTTTAAGACGCTGAATTTCAAACGGCCGTAACTTTCGGCTCGAACGTCCGTTGGACGCAATCTTTTTTTTGAAACCTCGTATTTTTTCGAGATCTACATGAAGAACCCATCGCCTTTGTTTGAAT
>NW_026031201.1:0-861 GCF_019186545.1 Solanum stenotomum
TAATTGTTTACCGAGTAGAAATGATATTGACTGGGCAAACGAGCATGGAATTGATCTCCGATTGAACGAACAGGTCTGTATCATAATTAAGGCATTTACAAAAAAGAATCGGGTCATTTCACTATCGTATGAGGAAATTACGGCCTTTTTAGTGAGAGATTAACTGCTGTTTTTCTGGTGCATAACAGCCATGTACTGTTATAAAAATCTCAGACTGTGTTCATTTGGTATTTTGAGCATATCGGGAGTTCTAGAGATCGGAATGGAGTGATTCTTGCGGGTTTCTTCTTGAATTAATATGAGGGTTAGTATTCAATCTTCAATTCGACATTTTCTCATAATTTCTTTATCTGGTTTTTTTTCCCTATCCGTAAATCTCTTGGGAAAAATTGGGGTTTTATCAATTTGGATTCCCTTTTTGATGAAAAAGGTATATTTACGATCCTTATGTTATGGGTAAACTGATTTTAACATAAAATTATTGATTCATCGATTATTTTCATCAGATTAACCGCGTACAATTTGGACTTTCCCGGTAAAGTTAAAGTTTGATAAATTGAGAATTTCAAGGTCGATCTTAACTCCGTTTTTTATGAAATTTCATATTTGAACTTATCTAAGCATGGGTAAGATGTTTTTCAAGAGATATTTCATTTTCGAGTCGGGGTTTCGGATCCGAATATTTTAGGCTTCTTCAAGAACGTGGGTTTTCCTTTAAATTGAGTTTGTGAATTGATTTCAACTCCATTTTCAAATTGGTTTTCACCATTAGCTTCCAAATACTTTAAGGATAATTTTACATCAAAAATTTCCAGATTTGGGTATCGTTTTTCTGTATGAGACTTTTGGACCGTTTTGCCC
>NW_026031202.1:0-1675 GCF_019186545.1 Solanum stenotomum
TTCATACCAAACACACCCTTAGTGTTGAAGAATTTCATTCTTGATTTTTGGGCGAATTAGGTGTGAATACTAATGTTCATATCTCTTTTTACAATATCAAATTGAAAATACTATTATTTAGGCACCTACTATTTATGAGTTTTTTTCATTTTTCTCCTTCTTCTTCTTCTTTTCAGAATGAAGTTCTTAGTTTTTTTTTTTCTTCAAAATTTTCAGCCAACACAGTGATATTGAAGTTGTTGGTGTAATGTTTTAATTATTAATATATGATTATAACCATGTTTTGTTACTGTTGAAGAGATAGTTGGGCTATATACCTGAACTGTGATTTTTCTTCCCTATATTTTCTTCGATCTTTTAAATCTTATCTTGAGAAAAATTTTGAATTTCAAACTATAATTATAATTCCTTGTATGGATAGAGATTTGATAATATTAACTTCAAACGTAATATTAAATCTTTTTTATGATTTAGTTAATTTTGACTTTCTTACTAAAAGAGCGCAAGTGAATTTTTTTTTGGCAAAGATGCAAACTCAAAATACTATTTATGACATTTTTCTACTTTCCTCATTTTTCAAGAATGAAGTCCATAGTTTTATTTAAACTGACCCATCATGATCCATTGGTGGATGATAGTACAGAATATCAGTTGCATTGGAATAGTTTCTTCATAAACTGGATCGTTTAAGCAGAAAATAATTCACTTGTTCCAATAAATAATTGTCTTGATGAATGAGGAAACCAAATGTAAGACCGACGATGAAAAAAATATTTTTTTTCTTTTTCGATAAAGAGATAGATGAAGGGACGAATCAGTGCAACATGAAACTTTGCACCTTCTAATCTTGCTCACAGATAGAAGTGTATCGAATTGGTTGATAAAGGAAAAATAGTATACATGACCATTTGGAGGAATATTGTGCCCGAGTGTTTGATATCTTCTTAATGTGTGCTTCAATTTAAACAACATGAATATACAAAAAATATTAAGAAAAATTGGTGGGTTTTTCACCTATGCATATAATGTGTTGAATCTCGGTTTATCGTAGACTATGAGGTATACCTTGATAAAGCAAGATCAAACTTATAGAATAATTGATGAAGTTTACAATTTTTGTGAACCAAGAATTTTTTTTGTAAGCTTAGGATCTTATGTCACCATCCCGAGATTACCGGATGACGCGACACAGTGCTTAGAGCCATAAGTCATGACCCCAAGCTAATTAACCTCATGACGGGACATGACACTATAATTAACATAAATCAACATTAAATTTAAACATAAATGCGGAAGCTAAATCCGAAACATCTATATAAAGCTCATAACACTGAGATAAACTAATATTTGAAATAAATTAACATAAGATCATCTATATCTAGTTGTCAGTAAGCCTCTACTAGTAGGAGTTGCTAGGACAAACCCCTAACTAATTCCAATTGTCTGAAACTGAAAGTAATAACTGAAAAGAAAAATAAAGGATTGTCCTCGAAGTGATGAGGACTCAGTTGCTCGCTGATCAAAGGTACCACTAACCGCGAGCTGGATACTGAACATCAGAACCTGTATTATCAAGCTATATAGACAGAAAGTATGTGGTCAATACGTTTTGTAACCTTATAGGTGTGAATTAAGGAAATGAGAAATTTACTTTTAATGATCAAGATTATTACCA
>NW_026031203.1:0-2564 GCF_019186545.1 Solanum stenotomum
TAATTTGATTTATTTATAACTATATTTCCTTTTATTTATTATTAATGTAGAAAAATCATAATTTGACTAATTTGCCCCCACCAAGATACTTTTCCATTTACGTAGCTATTTTTATAAATATCATTTACTATTTCTTTGTTTTTAATTTATTAAATCAATTAATTATTAATGCTTACTATAAAATAAAGAGGAAATGTGAAGATATTCCAAGTTCCAACCGTATACTACTGCATTTTCTTCCATCATATGTATATACTTTTTCTTTAAATTCGGAACGTGTAATAATTCAGTCTATTGTTCAAATATAACCAATGTTTACTTCTTCTTTTTTGTCAATTTATCCAAGTTTCAACATATCATTAATGAAATTGTAGTTCAATCAAATTTTAAAACAAATTCATTGTGTTTCTTTCAACATTCTATTTTAATTGATCAAGTTAAAAGTTACCAGACGTATCACAAAGCTACTTTCAACTACAAAGATGAAATTGTTCAAATAAAAAAGTGATGTCACTTAACACGAATTATGGTGATTTTTGAAGAGAACCACTGAAATTTGAATATTAAATAGTGCAAATCAAGAAATGGTGGTAAACATTACCGTGACTTTTGGGAAAAAATCCTACATAAAGAATGACTTCTAAATTGGTACAAACTTATCATTAATATTGTGAATTAGAAAAGAAGATTTTAGAAGCTATAAGACATATCATGCACAAGTTTTGAACATCAACTAGACAATACATATATATTTTGCCGATAATTCAGATTCAGTTCAGAAATTAATAAAGTCAAGATAGAAAAAATTTACACAAACAATTAATATAAGTATAATAATGTTTCTATCTACAGGAGATGGGAATCCATTTGTCACCGTTTATGAAATTTTTTACTATGAAATTTGATACGATTTGAGGATCATTAGTAGTCGATGCCCACTTTACACGCCTTTTTGTATCTGCACCGACTCCTTTATTCTGATATTCCAAATAGTATGGCTGGACTATGGACTTTCCTTCAAATTCTATTCACCCTCTTGGATTTATCAACATATCTATGTAACTTTGCATAATTACGGTACGTGAAAAATTTTCCCATGGCCGACCTAAATACATAACTACAATATTGTCCCCCGCATCTGGAGTTGCTAATCTCAACGTGCAATTTTACAATACGAGTCCGGTTGCTCCATTGTCACTTTGTTATTGTGCTATGATGGCGATGTATTGACCTTTCAGTGACTTATGTACTTCAATTAAACAACTTTGAAATATTGCAGTTGCATCACCACAAATGAAGTCGATGGTGCCCAAAATTATACATTCTCTGTAGAACTGTTTGTCATAGTGTGTATATATGGTGTCTTGAAAACCATCAAATTGACACCCATAGAAGGTGGTGAACTCGGCAGATGCCCTTAAAGCTACCGCTTGAAAGTTAGCAGCTCCAGCCGTGTTCCGAAAAGCAATATCTTGTGCCATGAAGCCTTTTCCATCCACCCCTTAAAAGGAAACAAAGAAACAAACGTCAGAGCGATAATATATATAGGTATTACGTAACTTAACAAGAAAAATAACATATATTTTTATGGTTAATTTGAGTTATATATCTAATCAACTTACCCACAGTAGCAATGTTGTACGTCCCTATTCCACTTCCATAACTCTTATTTCCTGATATTATTGTTTTGTCCATTCCTTCTCCGATGAAAACAATGGTTGTTTTCCATGAGTCAATTTGGACATATTCTTCATAGATTCCTTATCGGATTTGAACATAGTATTGTGCAATACTATTGTTCAGACTCGCGAATACAGCTGCCATTATAGTGTTATAGTTTCCCGGTCCATTCTTGGCTACTATAACATTAGGAGGATGTGAAATATTTTGACATCCTCCGCATTGTAATATAAATAGTAACAAAATAACGATAGCCATAAATTTTACGTTATGAGAATTGAATAAACGCAAAAAGGCAATAATTTGATTTTCTTCGAGTTGGCTCATTTTTTTAGCGAGAAATACAAAAAATAAAAGATAGAGTATATGCTTAAGTATTGTGCATGCATTCAAGCTATCAAGATTGTTATGTATATATAGATATTTGGAGAAAGAATTAGAAGAAGTGAGTTGAGATATATTATTTAGTACTACCAAATTTATCCATATTTGATTATTTGAAACTTTTACACTCATTAGCTTTATTTAGATAAATAAATTCAAATTACTACATAAAGAAAAACAAAATCATAGCAAACTTAGGTGACTAAACTAAGAAAAATACCAGCATTGCAATGTTAATGAGTAACATAACTACCACTCAACTTATTGCATGGAGAAAAAAGAAGATAAATATGAAAAGTGGGACCATATGAATATTTTGTTTCTTTTTAAATTATAAAGAATTTATGGATTTTTTTTAATTTCTCACTCGATATTCATATTAGAATCTGATTAAATTTATATTTGTACATTGTGAAATCCATTTCTAAAGACAATGCTTCCAATTGGCATATGCTTTTTAAATGAACTCTCGTGTGAAACATAAGATAACTTTTTAAAAT
>NW_026031204.1:0-202 GCF_019186545.1 Solanum stenotomum
TGTGTTTAACGTCCCCACCTTGAAGATCACTTACTTGAGGCTTTACTAAATTCCGAATACTATAGCATAAGGTGTGAATGGATGTGTTTAACGTCCCCACCTTAAAAATCACTAACTTGAGGCTTTACTAAATTTTGAATACTTGAGAATAAGGTGTGAAGGGATGTGTTTAACGTTCCCACCTTAAGATCAACAATTTGAG
>NW_026031205.1:0-435 GCF_019186545.1 Solanum stenotomum
TGATCCTATAGATGACAAAATTGATTTTTTTGGAAGATCGATTTGTGTCCATCTAGTGTTGACACTTAGCTTTAAAAAGTTGTTAAAGTTATAAAGTTGTTAAGTTGTTAAAGTTATAAAGTTGTTAAGTTGTTTAAATAAGTTAAATTAAATAATGTGGTTTTGTTGATGGATTTAGTTGTTGGAATTAAGTCAAAACTAATGTAGTTAAAGTTAAAAAGTTGTTAAGTTGTTTAGATAAATTAAAATAAATAATGTGATTTAGTTGGTGGATTTAGTTGTTGTATTAAGTCAAAACTAAACTAGTTAAAGTTGTTATGTTGTTTATGTAAGTTAAAATAAATAATGTCGGTTTAGTTAGTGAATTTAATTGTTGGAATTAAGTCAAAACTAATGTAGTTAAAGTTAAAAGTTGTTATGTTGTTTAAATAAGTT
>NW_026031206.1:0-236 GCF_019186545.1 Solanum stenotomum
TTCAACTAAATAGAAATAAAAGTAATCTATTATGGAGGTTCTAAAAATTCACCTTCACTAAGAAGGTCGGGGATGGAGGTGCTGGTCGAGATGGAGGCGGCGCCGGTCGGAATGGAGGCGGCGCCGGTCAAGATGGAGGCCCGCGACCTCCTGCTGCTGAGCGCGACGTCCTCTGCAGTTGCCGCGACATCCTCTGCTGCTGCGACGGTGGGTGGCTGCGATCGGGGATGGCGGCG
>NW_026031207.1:0-751 GCF_019186545.1 Solanum stenotomum
TGGGATTTTTTTGGATTTGATTTTAGGAATAGTTTGTAAAGTGTTAATAATTTGAAGTTAGAAATTAGTAATGGAAGTGTTATGAGTAGATGATGAATGTTTGAATGTCATGAATTTAGATGATGAATGTTTGAATGTCATGAATTTAGATGATGAATGTTTGAATGTCATGAACTTAGAACTTGAACTTGAACTTTGAATTTGAACTTGAACTTGAACTTAGAACTTGAACTTGACCTTAGAATTTGAACTTGAACTTGAAATTAGAACTTGAACTTGAACAGCTTGAATTTAGAACTAGAACTTGAACTTGAACTTGAACTTGAAATTAGAAGTTGAACTTGAATTTAGAACTTGAACTTGAACTTATAATTGGAACTTGAACTTAGAACTTGAACTTGAAATTTGAACTTGAACTTGAACTTAGAACTTGAACTTGAACTTAGAACATGAACTTAGAATTTGAAGTTGAGCTTTGACTTGAACTTGAAATTAGAACTAATTAGCTTGAATATATAACTAATTAAGTTTAGAAATTAGCTATGAACTTGAATTGAAAACTTGAACTTATTAAAACTTGAATATATATATATATATATAACTAATATTCTTGGATTTGAAGTTTATATTTAACTAATTTTAGAACTTTTCGTGCTAGGCAACTGAGGAAGCTCAACATCTAAAAAAGTTGATACAATACTATGTTGTTTCTTTCATCAAAGCAGGAGATAAGGTTGGTGCTTCTAAATTT
>NW_026031208.1:0-853 GCF_019186545.1 Solanum stenotomum
CTTAAGGTACGAAATAAAACGACCCTTAAGTACTGCTGAACTGCTTTTCCACTCTAAGACTGGCTCATTTGGAAACTGAAACTTGACTACTCGAGTTCTACAATCAACTGAGGCATAACAGGCATGAAGCCAGTCCATACCAAGAATGACATCAAAGTCTACCATGTTTAACTCAATTAAATCAGCCATGGTACTCTTTTGATTGACAAAAATAGGACAATCACGATAAACTCTCTCTGCTAGAATAGACTCACCAACAGGTGTGGAAACACTGAATGGTTCACTAAGTTGCTCAGGAATAATATCAAAATTCATAGCAACATATGGAGTTACAAAAGATAAACTCGCTCCTGGATCAAGCAAAGCATAAACAGTAAAGTCAAAGACTTGAATCATACCAGTGACAACATCTGGGGAATCCTCTTGCTCTTGGCGACTAGTGATCGCATAGAGGCGGTTTGCTCCTCCGCCAGTACCAGAACTAGCTCCTCTAGGTGCAGCTCTGTCTGGTGGAGCGGCTGAGGAAGACTGGGCTCTATTCCCCCCATTACCCTGCTTGTTCTTTGGACACTCTCGCATGAAATGCCCACTCTGACCACACTTGAAACAACCAGTGGAGCCCTCACGACAAACACCTGCGTGGTTCCTACCACACTTGGAGCAGGTAGGAGGTTTACTTCCCCCTTGCGCTACACTGCCCTGAGAATAAACAGGTTTAGCTCTGGAATTCTGACCATAGTACTCACCCTTGTTCTTAGGTGCAGGTGCACTAGCAGATGATGGAACAGGCCCCTTTTGCTTATGTTGGAAAGACGACCGGTTAGTATTACTCCTCTGCTGTCCGGACTCATTC
>NW_026031209.1:0-320 GCF_019186545.1 Solanum stenotomum
GGTTTACCCTTAAGTGGGGGATGGTATGGTGAGTAGTGAAGTTGTTGGGAAGTGTTGATATCCTTACCTACTTCTATATGTGCTTACTCAAGCCTAAAACAAAGAGTTCCTAGAAGCTTGGTTCATGTTTTGGAGTCTTATGTGAAAAGGAGTTTTTCCATGGTCTCCTTATGTCATGCATGTTTTAAATGGATTCTTGTTAAATGAGAAAATGAGTTTTCATGAATTTTGTTCCTNTGATAAGTTGCCTAAATGTTGCATGAGTTGACTTATGAGCATGTTTAAAAGTGTCTTGATGATGTTGCCTAAAGTGCTTCTAT
>NW_026031210.1:0-675 GCF_019186545.1 Solanum stenotomum
ATTACTTGTTTTTCGACTCTGTTCATCCCAGTGAGCAGGCCTACCAAAAATACACGGAATTAATATGGAATGGAACTCCAGACGTTGTAGCACCTTACAACCTAAAATCCTTTTTTGAACTTTCAACATAACCTGATGGTGGCATAGGTGGAATACTTCTGTTAATGCTTATGATATGATACGAAAGAAAAAAAATAAATGTAAAAGTTGATGATGAGGAGCTTGATCTTTACTATTATTTCTGATCTTGTGTTCGATTTATGAAGAGACAATCTTTAGATTTAGTGAGACAACTTCATATCTCAGTTCATGATTGAACAAAGTTGAGAAATAAGTTGGAATGATGCAATGTACATTTGGTTAGGGAAGCAATAAAAAAATCCCCTCTTTGTTTGTTTGAGTTGAGTTAATTTGTTCGTCTACACCAACCCTTATTTCTCTACTATTGTCATGCATTATTAGACCTAATGTGACTGTAGATTAGAGTTATCAAGTAGCATAATCAGACCTTAAAAACAAATGCTCTTCTGCCTTCATTTGCATCTAAACAAAACGAAAAACATGTTTGGCAATTAAATTTTGAAAACATGGTTGCTATGTTTTGGTGATGCAGTTTCATAGTAACACATACCTATATTTGGGCCATATCTGATCAGTTCAATTGCTTCCTCTACA
>NW_026031211.1:0-213 GCF_019186545.1 Solanum stenotomum
GATAATGCTCAAACTTCTCAAAACCTTTTTGGAAATCTCAGTTTCCTCTCAACTTAAATGTGAAAACACTTATAACCTTCTTTGGGAAATACTTAGTTCCCTAATTACTTTTGAGAAATGCACTTGACTCTTGACTCTTGACTTAACTCGAAACTCCTGACTTAACTGGAAACTCTTGACTTAATTGGAAACTCTTGACTTGACTTGAAACTC
>NW_026031212.1:0-242 GCF_019186545.1 Solanum stenotomum
TGTAGTTAAAAATAAATCTAAAAGCCAAAGTCCCCGGCAGCGGCGCCAAAATTTGATACGCTCAAATTACACCTCCTTACAGAAGTATAAGCGATCGTTATCAAGTAAAGAACCCAACTTGTAGATTGGGATTGATCCCACGAGGAAAATGGTTTAGACTTTACTTTTAACCAACAATTATATTCAATTAGTCAAATTATTTCCAGAAACAGAAAATAAAAGGGGGTTGTGCTTGTGTGAAA
>NW_026031213.1:0-224 GCF_019186545.1 Solanum stenotomum
AATCAACTAACTCTAAGGAATTAACAATTTCTCCCTTTTTGATAATGACAACTAGTTCATAATTTAATAAGCAGCATGGAGAGTCAAAGATACTTCCCTGATAGAAGTTGTATGTGAGCTCTGTAGGCTCTGTAGCTGACGCTAATTGACAGTGTAGCTCTTCTTATGTCTTGAAGAAATTTTGGTAAGGCAAACTCTCTCTCCCCCTTTGGCATAATAAAAAA
>NW_026031214.1:0-324 GCF_019186545.1 Solanum stenotomum
ATTTAACTTATTTAAACAACTTAACAACTCTTTAAAGCTAAGTTTTGACTTAATACAACACTAAATCCACCAACTAAATCACATAAATTAATTTAACTTATTTAAACAACTTAACAACTTTTTAAAGCTAAGTTTTGACTTAATACAACACTAAATCCACCAACTAAACCACATTAATTAATTTAACTTATTTAAACAACTTAACAACTTTAACTAGTTTAGTTTTGACCTAATACAACACTAAATCCANTAATTAATTTAACTTATTTAAACAACTTAACAACTTTTTAAAGCTAAGTTTTGACCTAATACAACACTAAATCC
>NW_026031215.1:0-203 GCF_019186545.1 Solanum stenotomum
TGCGATATCTTTGAACCGTCGAGCTTTGCTGTATACCTAGATAACCATATGTCACACAATTAACCCTACCGTTTATGGTTCTTACGGTTGTGTTCATTTCAGCCATGAACACCTCTTGGTTTCATGAGTGTATAGAGAATAGGCTTTTGACATAAAATTCTCTTTTAAGTGGCTTCACTTCACACTCACATAGGTGATTTCTA
>NW_026031216.1:0-238 GCF_019186545.1 Solanum stenotomum
GCGGCTGGATTTTCGCTAAGGGGTTCAATCTCAAAATGTACGATGTATACATAATGTTTTGTTGGACCTCATATGAATTAGGAGCCTATTTCGCCCCTCTTGCTCCTCCCCTGGTCCTAGCTACAACACTCACAACACTCAGTATGATCCCATCTGCTCTAGACTTGGTGTGTAGGTTAACTTGTCTGCGCAGTAAATAAGTCAAGGTATACACAAGTTAGTGCTAACTCCACTAATC
>NW_026031217.1:0-642 GCF_019186545.1 Solanum stenotomum
TTTGTACAAAGTGTAGTAATAGCTTTGATTATCTTTTCGATTGTATCTTCTTCCTCAGTCTCAGTTTGAGTAGCTTTGTCGTGATAGGTAATCTGCAATAACATTCTTATCATTTTTTATTATTTCAATTGTAAATGTAAAATTTAATATATTTAATACCAATCTCCTTATCTTTTTTGGTTGTTACCGAATCTTGTATTTTTCTTGTTAGCCACCATTTTACTTGTGTATTATCTGTTCTTATAATAAATTCGTTATATACAATATATGGTTCAAATGATAATAAACACTTATACACTGAATATAATTCTTTTCTATTTATTTTCCATTTTATTTCTGTATTATTAAATGTTCCTGAATAATACCTACAATGATGTTCTATCGTATTGCCATCATATCTGAATTTTAATATTCCTCCATAACTTTTTTCACTCGCATCTGATTCTACTATATAAGTAATTTTTTTGTTTTCATCCGGAAAATATAGTTTAGGTAAGTTTTTACATAATAATTTTACCTTTTGTATTTGTATTTGGTCTTTTTTATCAAACTGATATTCTATATCTTTCTTTAATTTTTGTTAAAATGATTTTAAATTCTCTGCTAATTTTGGTATGTATTCTCTTACTTGATTTACTAGTC
>NW_026031217.1:668-1545 GCF_019186545.1 Solanum stenotomum
TTGTTCATTTGAGTTAATTATTTTTTGTACTCTATGTGTTTGCATTTTTATTCCATTTTTATCAATTTGTATTCCTAAGAATTCTATTTGATTTTTCATTATATCTGCTTTTTTTTTACTTAGACTTATACCTGAATATTCTATGATGTGTATAAATTTTTCTAATAATCATATATGTTCATCTTGTGTTTTGGAATATAATAATATACCATCAATGTACACTACACAGTTTTCTATTTGTTTAAAGTAATTGTCCATAAAGTGTTGATATCTACCTGGTGCGTTTTTATATCCAAATGGTAATACATTCCATTCATAAAATCCTTGTGGTACGATGAATGTTGTTAGTTTTCTAGATTCTTCTTCTAGTGTTAAGTGATAAAATCCTGATTTACAATCAAATTTGCTAAAATAATTATATCATTGTATTTGTCTTATCTTTAGTATTTTATTTGGTATCGGATAATTATATGTTTTGGTTTTTGCATTTAAATTTTTATAATCAATAACCATTCTGCTTTTTCCTTTTTTTTGTTCACTATGCTTATTTACGATAAATGTCGGGCTTGCGTGCTTACTATTGCTTTCTTGTATATATTATACTATTATTATCAATTAACTCAATTTTTACTTTTGTTTTATGTTTCTCCCATCCTTGTAGAGGATCCTCACTATATAATAATTCTAACCTATCTTGAATTATTTGTACTTTATCTATAGAGAATATAATTAATTCTATTTTAGGGTCTTCTTCTTTTATATTTTCTATTTTTTGTGTAATTTTTTCACTTCCTTTTGTCCATTCTGTTGTTTTTCGTTTTTTATTATTTACTCTTTTTGCTCCTATTATTTATTTACACGGTGTCGTGAACCACCA
>NW_026031218.1:0-466 GCF_019186545.1 Solanum stenotomum
TTTTTGCGAAAAGAGGATTTCGTTTGAATTGAGGGCACTGGTTACATCGTTGGAAATTTGGTACCTGGGTGAAGTGAGAAGGTGTCTGTTGTGTGTCAGTTGGTTGGTCTGTGTCATGATGTGATCCACATGAGTTGGCTTGTCGAGTCTAAGAGAACGAATGTGCACCCGAACAATGAGGAGGTAGAGAGCCATGTGATTGCTTGAGTTAGAAATGCTTGCTTCTATAGAAGTGTCGTTTAGAGTTCTAGTGCGTCGCTTGAGGACAAACAATGAATTTAAGTTGAGGGTGTTGATATACCGTGAGTTTACGGTATTTCTAATACATTTCACTTACAAGTTGTGTGTGTCTAGGGCCTTTTTATATTGGTTTTTATGTGTTTTATCATGTTTTGCAGGAAAGGTGTTCAGGCGCGGAAGTTTAGAGACAGCTGAAGAAAAATGCAGAAAAAGGCATCCACGGAGG
>NW_026031219.1:0-20430 GCF_019186545.1 Solanum stenotomum
ATACAAGTTGATAACAATTGAAATGATAAAGAGAATGAATACAACTGAAACTAAATCAAATAAATACAAGTGATACAAACTGATATAATTAATACAGTACTACAAACGAATACAAGTGATACAAGCTGATAATAATTAATACAATAGAACGAAATAGTACAAGTGATACAACATTAGAGAGGAAAGATACAGCTGATACACGCAGGTAGCAATTGTAACTATCTTGGATCTCCTAGCGAACAAATACAACTGCTAAACCAAAAAATAGCTACAAATGATAAATAAGCAAATTATAGCTACTAATAATAATAAGTATAACTTACCTAAATCCCATAGTGTAAAGATCTAAATTACATTCTATCCCTACTCTTTTTCAATTTACAAAAATCCCTTCAAAATCAGTGCTATCCAGATACATAGCAAATAAGTCGGATACATTAATTCCAATACATTAAAACAAATTCAGTTACACTTTTAAAGGAAAGGGAATCAATTTTGAATGTGAGTTCCCTAAATCACGCTAATCAATTTATTGTCAATCTTTCTCAAATGGTAACAACTTCAATTAATTCAAAATTCAAATTTTCTTCTCTCAATTTTCTTCCAAATCCTCCTAGCTTCAAACAAATCAATCAGACACAAATCCTTCCATAATCAACAAATTCAAAATTCATTTTTTTTCTCTCTATTCATCGTCTCATGTTCATCGAATAATCATTCAAATCATATTCAAATTTGTCAAAAATTTGATAAGATACATAATGATTAGTTGTTGGAAAATAATTTCTTTTGTGAATCTCAAATACACCATTGCAGTAGATCGATGAGATGAGGAAAAACTTGAAAATCCGATATATAGAAAAAGGATATCACAGGAAAATGTTGATTCTGCTGCTTGGCATACTCTTCATCTCACCTCGATCGTGGCACCACAATAAGAGATGGTCAAAGAAGTTACTGACCACTTCAATTTGTATTTCAAAATACATTAGAAAACTAGTTAATGTATCCCAAAATTGTTCTTCTCATTCTTTCTAAAAAAATCTCAATTTTTGAATCAAACTTGTCGATAAATTGTATAGATACAACATGAACATGTCCATCTTGTTGAGACATTCCGAAATCTGAGAAAGTGAGGTGAGGTATGAATGATACAAAAGTGATGAAATTGTTGTTGGTCAAAAAATTGATTTGTGAATCTCAAATCAACCATTACAGTTGAATTAAAGATCGATGAGTTGAGGAAAAATTTGGAGATCTGATACATCGTTGAGGTGAAGAAACAAGAGTTTGGATTTTCAATGTATCCGTTAAAAATTGATATATCAAACAGGAAGGTTGAAGAGATGCATAGCTTTGATGGATCATTCATACCCTTTATAATGTTGTTTAATCGTTTTCTGAATTTTGTTTCTGAGATGGATAGATTTATCAATACATTACTATTTATGTATCTCGTTTAAATTGAGAAGTGTTGTATTTATACTAGATACATTAAATAAGTAATTGATGTCCATAAGATGTAAGGTTTGAGATCGATACATTACTTTGTGGTAGTTGCTACGTATCAGATACAATTAGTATAAATTTGAATTTACGTATCATGTCTAAAATATTGTATATTTGTTCGTGCAATAATAGAATGTTGTGTATCTGATACATTATATCATGTATCAGTTATATGGTTTAGTAGATGTAATATTTGTGTTCCATAAAAATGTGTATCTAACACACAATTTGTGCAGTTGTGTTTGATAAAAAAAATTGTATTTGATATTAGCATTGTTTAAAAGACAGAATATTGTGTACATGATTCATTATGTTGTGTATCTAATACATGATATAATATATGTATTAATGTGCTTTATGTTTATTGTATCAAATACATAGCTGCAAGAACTTCATATTTTGTCTCGAACTAAACAAACTTTTGATAATAACATTTGTGTATCACATGTTTATGAATCTGATACATATTTGTGTGACACTTTAATGTATCATGTACTGTGTACTGTTACATATCCTTCTAAATTTGAATAAGAGAGAAGATACATAGCAACACCTAGATACATGATAAATGATACATTTGGAAGAAGTTTTATATCAAGTATCAAAACTAATTAAGTGTATGTATCAAAATTAATATTTGAACATGATACACTGTGTATGATAAAATTGTAATGTATCATAGTGTTGAAACAAAGGCATTATACATTAATTTAAGAAACAAAACTAACTAGATACATTAAAAATCTAGTTAATGTATCTAATTAGTAATTTGAACACGATACATTGTACATAGTGAAATAGTAATGTATCATAATGTTGAAACGAAGACATTATACATTAATTTAAGAAACCAAAACAACCTGATACATTAAAAATCTGAACGCATATATATCAGAAAAAAGATGAACAAGAAAAAATCGGAAAAAAAAATCAACAATTTGATCTATTTCGACTTCTCTGTCTCAACAATCAATTTAGAAGACAAATGTACATCCATTTTTTTCTACATTTACTTTAGAAAACGAAGGTACATCCTTCTTCTCATTCTCCTTCTCAACATTCACCCTTGTAATTTTTTTCAACTATTAACATAGACGTCACTCATGAATCTCGATCCAAAGTCCTTACAAAAGCCACTAGTAGATCTACTTTTTTTTGTCTTTTTGAGCTTTTTTCCACAGTCTATTTAGAAGGCGAAGATGCATCCTTCTTCGACTAGTTGAGTAGTACCAACACTAAAAGAATGATCCTGATCCATATGCATCAGGAAATAATGAAGATAAAAAATAAAATTGAAGAAGACGACTGTGGAGGAGGCACAGTATATCAATTGAGTAGTTTGAATTTGATTGACCGGAGAGAGAATCCTTTTGAGAATAAAATTGATATGAAAATTCTAACGGATAATATTGTAGAGAATCCTTTTGAAAATCAAATTGATATGAAAATTGTAATTGATAGGATTGTAGAGCAAATTATGGAGAGAATAAAGGAGTGAAAAAAAAGGAAGGAATTCATGTGTTAAGGATGGGATACTTATGTATCCGGTTGACTTGAAAATTTGGGAAAAATAAGGGACTTTGGAAATATTTTGTAATGGTAGGGAATGATGGAAATTATGGAAAATAAAGATGTGTATACAAGTAATTTATCCTAATAATTATGCTCCAAACTATAATTGTTTAGGAAATTGTCCCGAAAACATTTCCTATCAATAACTTCTCAATTCCTAAGCTTTGAACTCGAAAACTCTAATTAAAAATTCAGGACCCTTTAATAGGTGTTGTGATAATAAAAATTTTAAATTGGATAAATCTAAACTTAATAAAATATAATTTAGTAGAATACTTATGAATTTATTAGTATTAGTATATTTTGGATGTAAAAGTTCATTTTTATGCTCAATATTTAGTAATCATAACTTAATTTGAGTTCTCATTTAAACCATAAATTTGCATGATTTAATTGCAGTAAAATTCAAGTTATACTACTACTAATATTTATTACTTATATTTTTTACCTAATCAGTTTGCATAATTTTAAACTTTTGCTAAGACTACACAAAACACACAAAAAAAAGTATATTAAAATAGTCTATTTGAATTAGGCTCCATCAACTCGATGCGTAGACCTAATGAGAGATTATTATCAATTTTTAACACTAAAAAAGTATATAAAATAATAAAACATTTTCAGTTGACTATTATATATTCTTATATATATAAACTCTCCAAAATACAATTTACCTTTTTATTTGAAGAGTTATATTTTGCAACCAGAAATAACAAAAGCACGACTACAATATAATTTTAAAAAAGAAAAATTACTCGGAAAATTAAAGAAGAAAGAGTGTTGTCCTGAAAAGAAAATAATGTTTTAGATCTTAAAACACAACTAACATATAAGGAGACTCAATTGGTTTAGAGGGTGACTATGCACACGGATTATCTGGGATTGATCATCCCTCAATATCTTTTGAGTCGGGCCGAGCCGATCACATAGGACTTGCGGAGAAGTTGATATTTGTTAGATAAATTGTTAAGCAGAGTGAGCAGTAATGTCCAAGTCATGTACCCAAAAATTAATTCAACTCATTAATCCTGCAAATTCTTATACACACAGGGCACAAAACAATGATTTTTTTATTTTTTGAGTCAAATAATAATAGTTAGGTCTTGGGAATGNCAAAAATTAATTTCAACTCATTAATCCTGCAAATTCTTATACACACAGGGCACAAACAATGATTTTTTTTTATTTTTTGAGTCAAATAATAACAGTTAGGTCTTGGGAATGCTCCTAGGTGGGATGATTTAGTTGACGAAGAAGAGCAAGTTTCACCTTCTCTTTTGAATAGCAAATGAAGTCCACAAGCTTTAGAATTTGTGCCTAAAAGTGTGATTACAAAGAAGAATGAATCAGAGGCCCTTAGTATCCGGATTAGTCCCCATAATGCTTATGATATGGGCGGTGATTTTTTTATGAGGATGAGGAAGATAATATGTTGGGCGTAGGCTTTGATAAAGGGGCAAGGAATTGGGCTGTCTCACTAGGCATCAAAGAAGTGGAAGCAGCATAAGCAAAAATAAGACACATGGTAGGCCATACAGTTGGGATGGTAAAGTAATTGGAGAGTTTGTCCCAAGGCAACTATGATGTGAATGACAAAGCAAAATTATATGACTTTTTGTAGGTTATTTAATAAGTTGAGTGACTTTATTGCCATAAAAATTATCACTTGTATTCAAATTCGAAACACGTAATTACTTCTTCTTTTGAATGAGTTATACAAATTAAAGACATTGGATTCCATGTTTATGTTGGAGAGATATTTATGCCATTGGATTCACTATTTGAATTATTATTATCTTGCTTTTTGTGGCTCATATGCAACAATGGCCTACAAAATGTGATTCTTTATTCAAATTATTGTGTGTATGAATTATATTATCTTTATTCAAATTCATTGTGTATGAATTATTCTCTTTTCATTTAGCAAAAGAAGACATTTTTGAGAAGAAGATTTTGTGAAGGAGCAAACGCAACGATGGCCGATCCTGTAATTGGTGCTACCGTTCAAGTTTTGCTTGAAAAGTTGCTTTCTCTCACTATTGAGGAGTTCAGTAGCTCAAGGGACTGCAACAAAGATCTTGAAATGTTGACACAAAATGTATCCTTGATCCAAGCTTTCATTCATGATGCCGAAAGACGACAAGTTGAGGATCAGTCTGTGAAACTATGGCTCAACAGGCTTGAGAGAGCTGCTGAAAAAGCTGAAAATGTGTTTGACAAATTCAGGTATGAATCTCTCAAAAGACAAGTGAAGATCAGAAACATTCCAATGAGAAAGGTCAGTGATTTCTTTTCTCATACAGCTTTTAAGAACAAAATGTCTCGAAAAATCAACAACATTAATGAGGAGTTGAGGGCTATCAATAAGGTAGCCAAAAACCTTGGTCTCCAATCACTCATGGTTCCTCCTCAGAAAATACTACCAATTCGAGAAACAGACTCCATAGTAGTTGCTTTGTATGTTGTTGGCAGAGACAACGATGTTGCTGAAATAAAGGAGAAGATATTAACCATAAGAGAGGATATTGATCTGTGCACCATTCCCATAGTGGGCATGGGGGGTTTAGGGAAAACAACTGTGGCCAAGAGAATTTTCAATGATGAACAAATCGAGAAGCACTTTGAAAAGAAAGTATGGTTATGTCTACCTGAAATGTCAGAAATTAAGAGCTTTCTTGAACTGATCCTTGAATCATTGACAAAGAGGAAAGTTGAGGTCCAGGGCAGAGATATAATAGCCAAAAAGCTCCAAGATGAACTGGCAGGAAGAAAGTATTTGCTTGTCCTGGATGATTTGTGGCGTGTTGACCCAACATTGTGGGATGAGTTTGTGGATACCTTGCGAGGAATGAATACATTCCGAGGAAACTTCATTCTTGTAACTACTCGTATGGAATTGGTGGCATCCACAGTAGCAACAGTACTAGGTCCTCATATGTTGGAAAAATTATCAGAAGATCATTGTTGGTCCATTTTCAAACAAAGAGCGTTTGTTGATGGTAAAATTCCAGAGGAAATAGTGAGCATGGAGAAAAGGATTGTTGAAATGTGCCAAGGTCTACCATTGGCTGCAAGTGTGCTGGGAGGCCTCTTACGCGGTAAGGAAAAACATGAATGGCAGGCAATTCTTGATGGAAACCCCCTTGTTGCAGGTGAAAATGATAACGGAGAAAAGAGCATAAAGAAAATCCTAAAACTCAGCTATGATTATCTACCATCTCCACAACTGAAAAAATGCTTTGCTTACTTTGCAATGTTTCCAAAAGATTTTGAGTTTGAAAAGGAACAACTTATCCAACTTTGGATGGCAGAAGGCTTTCTCCATCCATGTCAAGAGATCACTGTGATGGAAGACGTTGGGCATAGGTTTTTTCAAATCTTGTTGAAAAGTTCCTTGCTTCAAGATGTTGAGTTAGATGAGCACAACAATATAACACATTGTAAGATGTGCGATCTTGTGCATGATTTGGCTGGAGATATCTTAAAATCTAAACTATTTGATCCAAAGGGCAACGATGGAGAAAAACTTTCTCAAGTTCGATACTTTGGATGTGAGTCACCAGGGGATCAAATAGATAAGATATATGAGCCAGAACGTTTGTGCACACTGTTTTGGAGAAACAATTATATATCGGAAGATATGCTATTGAGCTTTAAGCTCTTGAGAGTTTTAGATTTGTCCAGTTCAGGAATCAGCGAGTTGGCTGCCAAAATCGGGAACCTGATATACTTGAGATATCTTGATCTCTCAAATACTGAGATCACAGCCTTGCCCAACTCCATTTGCGAGCTCTATAATTTGCAAACATTTAGAGCTATCAACTGCCATTCACTCAAAGAACTTCCATATGAGATGGGAAATATGATAAGTTTGAGACACATATATTACACTTCTGCTGACGAAAGATATCGGCATTGGGGAGGATGGTGTATTCGCAATGAACATTTTCAGATGCCACTTAATATGGGGCAATTGACTAGTCTTCAAACCCTCCAGTTTTTCAAGGTAGGTTTAGAGAAAGGTCGTCAAATAGAAGAATTAGGTCATTTGAAAAACCTAAGAGGTGAATTGAAGATCAATGGTCTCCAATTGGTCTGTGATAAAGAAGAGGCTCGAACAGCATAGTTACAGGAGAAACCAAACATCTGCGAGCTGTCATATTGATGGTCCCATGATGAATCAGAAGGCCGTGAGATCAATGATGAGCATGTGTTGGATGGTCTTCAACCGCATCCAAACTTGAAAACCTTAGCAGTAGTGGACTATTTAGGGACTAAATTTCCTTCATGGTTCAGTGAAGAGTCGCTGCCAAATTTGGTTAAGTTGAAATTAAGTGGTAGCAAAAAGTGCAAAGAAATTCCATCCCTTGGCCAACTGAAATTCCTTCGGCATCTTGAGCTGGTAGGATTCCATGAGTTGGAATGCATTGGACCTGCTTTATATGGTGTTGAGATTAGCAATATTGGATCAAGCATCATTGTCCAAGTGTTCCCGTCATTGAAAGAACTAGTATTGGAGGATATGCGTAGCCTTATTGAGTGGAAGGGAGATGAAGTTGGAGTAAGAATGTCTCCCGGTCTTGAGAAGTTGCGGATTATAGACTGTCCATTGTTAAAATGTGTTCCGAATCAATTTAAAATCCTCCGTCAATTAGAAATTAGAGGGGTTGACAGTGAAATGCCATTGTTGAACTTGTGCAGCAACTTGACATCTCTTGTGTATCTTGATGTTTGTAATGTGAAAGAGCTCATTTGTCTTCCAGATGAGATGCTACGCAACAATGTTTCTCTTCAACATATATGTGTTTCCAACTGCGGAGAGTTTCGTGAATTGCCACAAAGCTTGTACAATCTCCATTCTCTTAAGAGATTAATGATTGACGGCTGCACCAATTTCAGTTCTCTTCCTGTTCCCAATGGAGACAACTATTTGACTTCCCTCCAATCATTGACGTTATTTAAGTGTGATGGATTGATCAGTTTACCAATTGGAATGCTAGATCAATGCCGGTCTCTAGAGTTTTTGATGGTCAGCTTCTGTAACAACTTGGTTTCATTCCCTTTACATGTGTGGGAAATGCCTTCACTTTCATTTTTGAATATATCGCAATGTCCCAAATTGATTAGTGTACCAGAAGTGGGCCTTCACCGTTTCACTGGGTTAAGGGTATTGGAAATTGGTCCTTTCTCAGAGATGGTGGATTTTGATGCATTCCAATTGATTTTTAATGGCATTCAGCAGCTGTTGTCCCTTCGTGTTCTGATGGTGTATGGACATGGACACTGGGATTCTCTGCCCTATCAGCTTATGCAACTCTCTGACCTAAGAGAGATCAACATAGCTGATTTCGGAATTGAGGCTCTTCCTCCTAGACTTGACAACCTTACTTCTCTTGAAAGTTTATCGCTAGTGAGGTGCAAACGGCTACAACATCTGAACTTCTCAAAAGTCATGCCCAAATTATGGCTTCTGTGGATAAATGATTGTCCATTGTTAGAAGCTCTGTTGGATGGGCTCGGCAACCTTGTTTCTTTGGAAGAATTATATTTACAGGACTGCAAAAAACTAGAGCATCTACCGTCCCGAGATGCCATGCGACGCCTCACTAAATTATGGAACCTGGTAATTAAAGACTGCCCAAAGTTAGAAGAAAGTTGCACCAACTCCCAGTGGTCCAAGATTTCTAATATTTCAAATATTGAAGTAGGTGGGAGGATAATTAAGGACAGACGTAAGTCTTGGTTTCTCTTTCATTTTCTGAGTCGCTCGCATTTTTAATTAGAGTATTATTTCCTGGAAAAGAAGTTTTGTAAGTAATTTAATATTTTTTCCTGAAATTATTTTGACATAAAAAAATGCTATATTATCAATCATGCATCTATGCTATGCTTTCAGCAATCTGCTTGTCCAGTTGAACTGAATCGTTGTTCTTTTAATTCTTCAAGTATGGTATATTTATCTAATGAAAAATTATGTTTCTTTTCCTTATAGGTAGCTGGTTCAAAACGTCTCTGTGGTAAATCAAGCCAAATCGTATGAACAACAGGCAATTACGTTAGGTAAATTTTCATTTAGAATTTATAGGCACTTTGTAATCTACTAGTTTCTATCTTTCTTTTTGTTGGAAACCAATTTTTGGAGGTCTATGCTGATGAATACAACATTACCTTCCTAAAAAAAAGTTTAATCATGAAAATTTATGATTTTTGCTCATAGGTTACTAGGTACAAGGTCATGGTAGAACGTTGTTGTGGTATATCAAGTCAAAATCCATGGGAAGAATCATGTTAGGTATTTTTATTTAGTTATTAGAGGAATGCTATTATCAAGTTCTTTTTTACATTCCTTTTCTCTCATGAAACAATTTTAATGTTTAACGGGACTTGTTGTGTTTCACAGAGGAACCACCAGTGTTATTTTGTATGAAGAACAATCTTCAACTGTAGACTCATTATGGGACACTTTCATTAGTATTTGGGTACTGAACAAACCTTTTCGGGGAACTGAAGTCTACATATGAAATATCAAAGAACTCAAAAGCATATAGGGTGTTCAATGAGAAGCTACACGGGTGTATTCTCCACGTAAGTTTCTGCAATTTTATTTGATGAATAAATTCTGATATCTACTCTCATTGGGACTTGGTATTTAACTTTCTATGATATTGTGGAACTATTAGAATGTAAGCTGTTTTATCCAGAGCTTCATTCTTTATATATTCAGTGTTTTACTTTCTCACAGTATTAATGTCTGACCATCCCTTCTCCCAACCGGTACGAAATAAGAAGAATCTCAGTATTTGTCATATCTATTCAGGTGCTATGATGAAGATATGGATTGTCAGTTCCATCGAAATCTGCTTAATGCTTATGAGGCATTCATGACTTGCAGCTCAAATAATTCTCACAGAACCATTTCTCACAGAAAGCCACTTGCATAAGCTTTGATGCAGGACTGGCTTTATTATCGACTTATTATTGGTTCAACGCTAGAGGTAGCAGAACCATTTCTCACAGAAAGACACTTATATAAGCTTTGATTCAAAAAATTTCCTTTTGGGCCGAAATGTGAGTAGAAGAAGCTTCTTCAGTTTCCGTTGACTGTCTTCAATAGTATTTCCTTTTTCCTGTTTAATATTCCGGGGACAGATTGGAGCATTTTGCTTAAGTGGTGACTCTGGTTGCACGAAGCTTGAAAGTTCAAGGTAAGTTAGCTACTGTCCATAAAAAGATTGCAAATGATGGCATTTTAGATCAATATTTCTTCTCTGGAATGGTTTTTCTTTTCCCCGAAATGCTACTTTCAAATTATATAACTTACCTATATCTTGTTTAATTTTTCTTAGTAAATTGATAACTCTCAAGGAACAATACCAAGTCTCATATATGGTAGAAATGTATATAATCTTTATGTCTTCTGCAATTCTGCAATTCTGCAATTCTGGTTTTATTTTCATGCTTTAGACAGTACAACTTTTATGAATATATGACACACTTCTCGTTACTTTCATCTCACAGGACAATTTCTCCGTTCATTAAAACTTCTGCGAATGAAGGACTTCAACAAAGATAGTTGTCATGAATATTTTTGCAAAGAGTGACCCATTGGCTCTTAAAATGTCCTTAGCAGTATATATTCATCTTAAACAGGTTTTCCTTTCTCCTTTTTTAGTGGTTACTTGTAATGATCCGCTTCTCCATTCTCCAAGGAGGAAAGCGTGCCAAAACTGACTTTTTACCATTTCCCGTGTTTCAGATTCATGTTTGAAACACCAGCAATGCTCTTGTGTTAGATTTGTTTCAGTGTCATCATTTGGCAGGGAGATTGCATTCTGTAAACTCATTTGCATTTGGCAGAATGTGAATTGGAGATCCCGGAAAGGGTCCAAAGAGCAACTCCTGCCAGTCACTTTGCTAGATTTCTCTACCATGTATATGTATGTATGTATCTAAGATATAAGATACTGTATTTGGGATATAAGATACATTAGAGAGTGGCGAGCGAGATGAGAAAGAGGTGAGGGAGGCGAGCGAGATAAATTATGTATCCAAGATACATGCGATTCCATTTGGATACAATGTATCTAGAACAAATTACACATAAATTTGACCCCGTGTATCTGAGATACATGTATTTGGAGGCACCAAAATCTGGTAAGATACGTAATATTGCTCACTTACCTCTGTAAAGTTAGTCCATTGCAATATATCTCAAATTATTCAAATGTTTCATTTGATTTGCATGTTTATCCTTCAATAAAGAGTTTATCACTTAATCCTCGAATGTAGTACTCTTCATTACATAGTATAATGGAAGTTATTAAGTGGTATGGTTCTTGGATAAGATTAGCTTGTCATTATAGTTAATCAATAGAAGTCGCATTTGACTTCTATTAATAATAGAGGTTTCTCCAGTTTTCGTTAACAGTAAAAGAAAATTTTCTATTCAATTTGCAGGGGACAGATTGGAACATTTTGCATCAGTGGTGCCTTTGGAGACTTTTATTGCATGAAGCTTGAGATTTTAAATTAAGTTCGTTTTTGTCCACAAATAGATTGCAAATGGTGGCTTTTAGATCAAATACTTTCTTCTTTGGAATGGTTTTTCTTTATCCCCTAAATGCTGCTCTTAAATCATCCTACTTACCTTTATCTCGTTTACAGTTCTATGTAAAATGAAAATTCTCAAAGGAACAATTCCAAGTTTCATATATGGTAGAAGTCTATATAAGTTTCTTAATAGTCACACTTCTCATTACTTTCACTTCACAAAATAGTTTCTCCGTTTGAGTACCAACAACTATTAAGTAATACTCATTGAGTACACAGTCGCTCATTTGCCCAAGTGAAACTATACTTTTATGTACGGTTTCATTTAATAAAAATACCTTTTTTCTACGAGCTAATCAAAATAAAAGACTAACAAGTATTTTTGGTAAATAATGAATGAGTAGTTCAACCAACCAACAAGTACCATGTCCTTTTCTTATGATACTTCAACTGCTTGATATAGATATATGTAGTGTTGTAGACTTTCACTTGAAATCTATTTTTTTGGTTTGAATTGTTGTTTGTTAATTGAAAACTCTCTTGTAACAATCCTAAGTAAATTCATATAAGTTCCTGAATAATAATAATAATCTCATATTGGTTTGATTTTTATGCTTTAGACAGTAGAGATGAATCTATATATGTATGCACACTTGTCGTTACTCTCGCTTCACAGCAAAGGATAATTCATTGAGACATTTGCAATGCATGAATAAGACTGCTATCCTTAGCAATACCTATTTATCTTATTAGTTCTTGATTTCATCTAAAATCTCTTTCGTGGTTGTTTGTTATGAGTTGCTTCTCCATTTCACAAGGTGCCAAAAACTGACTTTTTACCGTTTCGTATGTTTAAGCTTCTTGATTGAAACAACGGTATGCATGGATGGACCTTGTGGAGATGGTAGACTGGAGCAGACTTCTCTTAGATGTGTTTAAGTTTCATGATTGGCAAGGGAAATTGCATTTGGCGGAAACTGGTGTGGAGTTATTATTTACTTGTAAGACTAAGATTTGACAGCAGAGGTCTTGTACATGCCTTTTTGTACAAATAGAGTTTTTGTTTATTAGGTGAATCACTCATTTTCTATAAGACTCTAGAGATGTACTCTGCCTGAGGTGACATAGGGTCACCCTGCCTGAGGCCTCTCTTCCCTTCAAAGTATCCGTATCCATCTTCGTTTACGTTAATAGTGAACTTGGTTGAAGATACATGACATGTCATCACCAAGATCTTAAAGTATTACTGGAAACTCATACCCTTTCAGAGCTTCACTTATGAACTCCCAACTGATCATCTCATATGCTTTTTCTTAAGTCAATTTTCATGAGACATCTAGGAGTTGTTTTCCTATTATAGTATCTCATATAATGAGCATATTGTTTCGATCTCAACAATATACTCATTATTTGAGTTATGCAATGGCTCTAACCAAATTTATTTTACCGTACTTCTCTTATATACTACTCCCTCTGTCCCATTTTATATGTCATCTCTTTCTATAAATAGTTGGTCTATAATACTTGTCATTTCATAAAATCAATGCATAAATTACCATATTGTTACTTTTTTACCCTTGTGAGCTATTAGCCTTGAAAATATACATTTGACCAACTTAGAAAAGCTAAGTAAATGATTCATGTTCATTGGTTAAATTAATTAATCAAAATAAATTAATTCATATTCATTGATTGAAAACTTGAGTTCCAAAAATATTAAATAAGGGTAGAAGGATAAAGTTACATAATTTTTTAATGTAAGTGTAAAGTAAAAATGTGACATATGAAATGAGACATATGGAGTGCTAGTTTCTAAACACGTGCATTGCACGTGTGACCATGCAATTTTTTTAGAATAAGAAAATCAACAGTTTAAGAGTATTCAAGCACACGTAATATAATGTTGGGAAAAAGGTCAAAATTACCCCTCAACTTTGTTTTATTGGTTGATTTACCCCTGCCGTTAAAAGCAAGTTATTTTTACCCCTGTTGTCAATAAACTTAACAAATATACCCTCATTGGATGGAAAGCCCCAAATCAATTAAATTACCCGATTTTACTTAAATTACTCAATTTTAACCCGACCCGACCCACTTAATAATATACCCAATTTTCCAAGTCAGATCTGAGGTCAACGATCTACCCATAACTTGTTGACCACTTCAACTAGCAACATTATCCAGTTCTTCTCTTGATTTTCAACAAGATCAGTGGTGTTAAAACTCTAGGAAGGTGTTGTGGAGTTTGTACGAGGTTTCATTCACTTGTTCCTCGAGTTGATAACGTTGTTGTTCGTGTTGATTGTGTTATCTTTGATGATGACTCTTCTAGTAAGTCATGTCACCCCATTTCTTCCCTTTTTCGACTTGTATTCCTTGGTCTTGTTAAACCCTTTCAATCCCTTAGTTGATCTCAATTTCTTCCCGGCGATGTACTGCTTCATCGTCTCTTGTCGATGATGATTTTGAGCAAAATTTTGTTACCCATCACTCCCCTACACAACTTTTGAAGAATTTTGATGAAATTAGGTTGCTTAGGAACGAGTTGCCTAGTGGGGAATTTGGTATTGATGAGGGTGCTTTGCTCAAGTGGAGAGCTGATTTTGGTTCTACTCTTGATAATTGTGTTATTCTTGGGGATTACAAATTTGGTTATGTTAACTTTTGTTGGAAACCCAGATGGGATTTGGTCTTAGAAAGCAATAAATTGACTCTTGATAGGGCTGCTGACTTGGAGGAGGTAGTGTAGTGGGAGAGGTGGTGATTTCGGCGGCGGTGGTGGTGGAGATCTCGGAGAGGGTGGTGGCTTTGGTGGTGGTAGTGGGGAAAACAAAGTTGATTTGGATAAAAGAAATGGGTTATATTATTAAGTGGGTCGGGTATGGTCAAAATTAGGTAATTTAAGTAAAATCGGGTAATTTTAATTGATTTGGGGCTTTCCATCAAGGAGGGGTATATTTGTTAAGTTTATTGACGGCGGAGATAAAAATAACTTGTTTTTAATGACAAGGGTAAAATCAACCAATAAAATAAAATTGAGGGATAACTTTGACCCTTTTCCCTATAATGTTACTTGTCAAAGAAAAAGAAAATAAGAAAAACCAATTTAGCAGGAAAAAAGTTAATTCATGAAAAAGAAAGAATAATTATAAATTCACTTGTGCATAATCTGCACATAAATACTTTAAGAACGGGGGAAGTTTGAAAGTTTATGAATAATAAACATGCATGTGAAATAAATAATTGTAATAATTAGCAAAAATGGTGGGAGTTACTAAAGAAAAAAAAGGTCAATTTACATAGATAATGTATTATATATCATTATTTACACAGATTAGCCCTATTCTCCTTCTCAGAAATAGCTTCTTCTTTTTTTTTTTAAGTAAAAATTAGGCAAATGACATAGTATAAGAAAGAAATTACTTCCTTTCCCTTCTTTCATTAATTACCAAAAATCTCTTTTTTTAGTGTTTTTTGGATACATCATATAGCAGTGTGGATACTTAATATAGCAGCGCGGATACTTTAATTAATAACGGGCGGATACTTAAATTATTAAGTTGTTAGCAGCACAAATACTTAATTAACGGGCGGATGCATAATATAGCAGCGCGGATGCTTTAATTAATAACGGGCGGATACTTAAATTATTAAGTTATTAGCAGCACGGATACTTAATTAACGGGCGGATACTTTAATTAATAACGGGCGGATACTTAAACTAATAAAGTATCCGGTTAAGTTGAATTGGGGGAAAATAAGGGATTTTTGTATTTTAATAAAAGAGTAGGGAAATATTGAGAATAGGTAAAGAAGTATTGTGTAGTTAAGTAATTTTTCTTTTTTTTAATTAACATTGTGCATTGCCCATTTATTAAAAATGAAAACTTGCTTGGACCCAAAAAGGATCCAAGCCCAAATCTACAAGACCAAACAAAATAACAAAAAATAAAAAAATAAAACAGCCAAGGACATAAATCCGATCAAAAATGTCTAAATCAGCTAGACAAACTTCAGCAGCTTCTCATTTCCACCATAGTTGAACCTGGTGGCCTTCTCAGAAATAGCTAAATACATATATAATGCATTTCTATTATACTCCCTTCATTTAAAAAAGAATGATCTCCTTCACATTTTAGTCAGTTTAAAAAAAATGACCTCTTTCTTTTTTTTGTAACATTTTAATTTCAGCTTTCCACGTGACATGTTTAAGACCACAAGATTAAAGGACAATTTTGTACATTTGACATAACTTTAATTTAGGACCACAAAATTCAAAAGTCTTCTTTATTTTCTTAAACTTCGTGTCAAATCAAACTAGACCATTCTTTTTTAAACGGAGGGAGTAGTTTTAATATAATTACACATAAATTAATTTAAATAATTTTTGAATATTTGAAATTCAGGTATAATATCTTTTTAACATCGTTTAATTAGAGAAAAATAAAATAAACAACATTTGTAATATATTTTAAATTCAATATTTTGTACATATTATAGGCATGATTCAATGCTTGTGGTGAATGTATAACTAAAACATTTTTAATTCAATGTATTATAAGTATTAAATTTGAATTTAATACAATTTTAATACAGTTTTTCAAATTTCACTTTTTCTTCTTCGGTGAATCAACACTACCAATATTACCAATAGCTCCAATCAACCCATTAAGGGGTGCATCGGTCGGTTCGGTTCAGTTTGATGTATTATTAGTTCGGTTTATCGATTTTTAATTTTTAAATACGCAAAATCACTAACAAGTCAATAAGATATTCTTAATCGATTTTCGGATTATCGATTTTAATTCCATTAATGGTTCGATTTTTGGTTTACCCAATAAAAAATGTTATTAAAATAAATATATGACTTCGAATACATAACAGGCCGTCCGGATTCATAGCTACTGTTCAAGTTTTGCTTGAAAAGTTGCTTTCTCTCACTATTGAGGAATTCTGTAGCTCAAGGGACTGCAACAAAGATCTTGAAATGTTGATACAAAATGTGTCATTGATCCAAGCTTTCATTCATGATGCAGAAAGACGACAAGTTGAGGATCAGGCTGTGAAACTATGGCTCAACAGGCTTGAGAGAGCTGCTGAAAATGCTGAATATGTGTTTGACAAATTCAGGTATGAATCTCTCAAATGACAAGTGAAGATCAGAAACAATCCAATGAGAAAGGTCAGTGATTTCTTTTCTCATACTGCTTTTAAGAACAAAATGTCTCGAAAAATCAACAACATTAATGAGGAGTTGAGGGCTATCAATAAAGTAGCCAGAGACCTTGGTCACCAATCACTCATGGTTCCTCCTCGTAAAATACTACCGACTCGAGAAACAGATTCCATCGTAAAAGTAGAGAGGTTCTTTCCGATAGAAGCAATCCAGCTAAAGACAAAAACAGCATATGGTAACAGAACACAAACTACATCCTCGGGGATTACGAGGCTATAAAAAACATCCTGATACTTGTAGAAAGCATCACTAGATTGACATAAAACAATACAATCAACAATTCTATAATTTAACAAATCAAACACAGAGCACCTAAAAACAGTGAACTAGAGCAGACATACCTCATTATAATTGCAAACACTGGAGCCATTACGACCGCCGGGCTCCTGAAAGTTCTTAATATCCCTTGAAACATTAGGCAATACTAGGTTATCGTATAAAGAAAGATCCCTTGTATGGTCTTCATCAATCTCTACAACCCTAGACCCAGCCACCCCTTTACAGTAAAGCAATCTTGTATCATAATTCACATCAAAACCCCTTCCTAACGCCTGCGCCGCATTTAAAGCAGTATGAAAAGCTGCTGCGTTTTCTTCCATTACATCCCCAAAAAACTCCAATCTAAAGGTCAATCCAACGCCAACCCAAAAACCCAAATTCAATTTGAATCAAAAGGGGTACTTCAAGAAGTCCAAAAAAGTAAAAAGATTGAATCTTTTTCAGATCAGATAGTCAAGAACCAAAACCCCCAAATTGTAATCTTATGAAATCAGAAAAATCAAGATTATGAGAGTCAACAAAACTAAATCAGATTCTTGGAAGTTTGACTGAGAAAAAGATTTACCCAAAAAATGGTGAAGAAGCAGATGTTGAATCTACCAAAGAAGATTTTGTGATTGCTCAATCCAATGGCTCTCTATTACAGTGTATGTACATTTTGTATTGTATATATCTAACCATTGTTGACTCTTCAAGACATTTTTTTACTCTATTTCTATTTGGTTATTATTAGGGAAATTCACACGTGGCTTATACACATGAAGTTATTGGTTTGACTAATATGACATTGGGATAAAATATAATATTGAAAAAATTATGTGGCTTAGAAAACTTTTTTTACTCATTATACTTAGAATTTTATAGCAAATTGCGATTTCTCGATGAAAATCTCAGTCCCAAGATAATATTAATGATGATAGGTTAAGTTGGACGGAACACGGGTGGGCTAGGAATTAGGACACAGGAGGATAGTGGTGTTATAACGAAAAGTCGTCGGCTGAGAAAGCAAACCGGTCACCAAAAAATGATTAGGGAGCTTATCCCAGATTCTTTTTTTGTGGGTTGATTGTCTTTTTTTTTTCTCTTATATAAAAGTGTAAAGTTTCTCTATGTTGCAAAATCATCGTCACTAGTAAAGAATATATCTATAAAATGTATCCGATCTGAAATTTTAAATAATGTTTGAAATTGAGAGTATATATATATATTTTCAAAGATATTTTTTCTACCGTTGATACAAGCAGTGGCGGATCTATGAAGGGCAGTGGGGGTGCCACGCCACCCCCGAACTTCGACGGAAACTCTATATATACATAGGTATATACATATAATATTTATATAAATATAAAGCGTGCCACCCACAAAACAAAATTGGCTTGTGGTGCCACGGTAGGAGGGCAACTTTAGAAGGCTGATGTTGCGGGTTTGAATCCCATTTGTACCTATTTTTTTGAGAAATTTGCTGCATACGTTTTTTAAGAAAAAAAGAAGCTCCAAGCACGTTTTTTTAAGGAAAAATAGCTGGCACAATTTTTTTTTTATAATTGTTATTGACTTAAATTAAATTAATTACATTATTACTCTTTTGACTTTTCTTTTATTTGATTAAATACTCAATAAAAGTGTAATATCTTATTATTTATATTTTATTGATTGATTTATGATATATATCGAAAAGACGAATAATTCAATCAAATATAAAATTAATTTAATCGATAAGTTTATTTGGCACCCACGGACTCTAAATCCTGGATCCGCCACTGGATACAAGTGTATTGTCATGGTGACCTTCTGATCGAAAAACGTCAACTTTTCTTCCCTACTTTCTTATGGAGTCACATACATTTATGTGACACAATAACTACATCTATCATTGTATTTCAATGTATCACAATGAAATCTCATAAAATACAAGTGTCATACAACGAAATATAGTGACGCACAAGTGTATGTTGTATGTATCTTCACTGTATTTTTGTTTTATGAGAGAGAATATATATATATAGATATATATTGATCGAATGCATATAATTTATTGTGATTGTATGCCTTGATATAGCGAAATTAAGTGAACGTATACAACCTATACAAGTTGGTAACAATTGAACAATAGCTATGAATGAATACAAGAGATATTAGAGCGAATAAATACAATTGATACAAGTTGATAACAATTGAAATGATAGAGTGAATGAATACAACTGAAACTAAATCAAATAACTACAAGGAGTTAATATCTTAAAAGGTCACTAAACTATGAGAAATTATCTTGTAAAGTCACTAAACTTTATTTTGTATCACTAAAATCACTCAACTTAACACTTTTATCTTCTAAAATCATTAAACTATATTTGTCACCAAAATAAATCTGACATGGCAAAATAAAATATATTTTATGCCATGTAATTATGGCCCCACAAATAAATAAAATTATAAAATATATTTATTAATATACCCACCCACCCACAAGTTGTCTTCTTCTAAAACACTAAAACCCTATTTCTCTTGCTCAAATCTCCCGCTTCCTTCTTCTACTTCTTTCTCTATTTCTCTCAAAAGTTATCATCCACAGAAAGGCGCTGTAAAGTCTATAGTGAATATATCCAGAGATAATTAGTCTTAGAGTCTCTTATTTATAACAGGAATGGAATTCATATATAGAAGAATTGAAATGAAGATCCAAACCACAAAATGTACCCAAAACACTTCATTATAAACAAGATTTCAGCATGTATAACAAAGTATAGAAATTATTTTTGTAATTTTTTGTGGTTATGTGAGACACCTATTATAACACAATATATTGTTTTTTTTTTGGTTTGTTTTTTTTAGCTAACAATGGTGCTCAATCACGGGAGGCAATATAGTCAATCCCATTGAATTTAACATTTATTTCCAATGTTGATTAGAATTCTTTTTTGATAAGAAAGAAATTTGATTGTCTGTAATAGTTCCAAAAAAAAAAAAGTTACAGATTTGATAGCAAAAACATAATTTAAGAGGGGAAAACATAAAAATGAATAAATTTTATAATTTTGTTTATTTGTCGGGTCCATGATTACATGACATTAAAATATAATTTATTTATTTGTGGGATCCACGATGACATGGCATAAAAATTAATTTAATTTGCCATGTCAAATTTGTTTTAATGATAAATTATAGTTGAGTGATTTTAGAAGATAAAGGTGTTAAGTTAAGTGATTTTAGTGATACAAAATAAACTTTAGTGACTTTACAAGATAATTTCTCATAGTTCAGTGACCTTTTAAGATATTAACTCT
>NW_026031219.1:25206-32864 GCF_019186545.1 Solanum stenotomum
CGTCGAGATGGCCAAAAAGGTTGTGACCACGCATAAGCATGGACACTTGTGCTTTCCAAAGGGAAAAATTGTGGCTGCCAGTTAATTTGATTGGTAACTGGGTGACAGGATTAAACTGAACAATTGTTGTATTGGCATCGGAGTTGGTTACAGTGATGTTTGGGGCCATTTTTATGGGAAGGGTGGGAGGGTTTCTCGACAGAAATTTACTCGTGAGAGTTAATTGGCTCTTGATACCATATAAAGTATAAAGCTGCCAGTAGAATGAAAGGAACGATGTATTTTATTGATTGTAACTAAGTATATATAGATTCTGTACAACTTCTACAGCAAAGAGATAAACTAAGAAAAAGGTAAGACTTATCTATAACCTATATACAAGGGAGGAAGTTACAACAGAGTCCTAAAGAGAAGACACTACTAAATCTGATCCGTTATTACGTTGTTGGTCAATTATCAAACAAAGAGCGTTTGTTGATGGGAAAATTCCCGAGGAAATAGTAAGCATGGAGAAAAGGATTGTTGAGATGTGCCAAGGTCTACCATTGGCTGCAAGTGTGTTGGGAGGCCTCTTACGGAGCAAGGAAAAACATGAATGGCAGACAATTCTTGATGGAAACCCCTTTGTTGCAGGTGAAAATGATAACGGAGAAAAGAGCATAAAGAAAATCCTAAAACTCAGCTATGATTATCTACCATCTCCACAACTGAAAAAATGTTTTGCTTACTTTGCAATGTTTCCAAAAGATTTTGAGTTTGAAAAGGAACAACTTATCCAACTCTGGATGGCAGAAGGCTTTCTCCATCCATGTCAAGAGACCACTGTGATGGAAGACATTGGGCACAGGTTTTTTCAAATCTTGTTGAAAAATTCCTTGCTACAAGATGTTGAGTTAGATGAGAACAACAATATAAGACATTGTAAGATGCACGATCTTGTGCATGATTTGGCTGGAGATATCTTAAAATCTAAACTATTTGATCCGAAGGGCGACGATGGAGAAAAACTTTCGCAAGTTCGATACTTTGGATGTGAGTCACCAATGGATCAAATAGATAAGATATATGAGCCAGAACGTTTGTGCACACTGTTTTGGAGAAACAATTATATATGGGAAGATATACTGTTGAGCTTTAAGTTCTTGAGAGTTTTAGATTTGTCCAGTTCAGGAATCAGGGAGTTGTCGGCCAAAATTGGGAAGCTGATATACTTGAGATATCTTGATCTCTCCGACACTAAGATCACAGCCTTGCCCAACTCCATTTGCGAGCTCTATAATTTGCAAACATTTAGAGTCATCAACTGCTTTTCACTCAAGGAACTTCCATATGAGATGAGAAATATGATAAGTTTGAGACACATATATTACACTTCTGTTGACAGAACTCAGTACTGGGGAGGATGGTGTATTCGCAATGAACATTTTCAGATGCCACTTAATATGGGGCAATTGACTAGTCTTCATACCCTCCAGTTTTTCAAGGTTGGTTTAGAGAAAGGTCGTCAAATAGAAGAATTAGGTCATTTGAAAAACCTAAGAGGTGAATTGACGATCAATGGTCTCCAATTGGTCTGTGATAAAGAAGAGGCTCGAACAACATATTTACAGGAGAAACCAAATATCTGCAAGCTGGCATATTTATGGACCCATGATAAATCAGAAGGGTGTGAGATCAATGATGAGTATGTGTTGGATGGTCTTCAACCGCATCCTAACTTGAAAACCTTAGCAGTAGTGGGCTATTTAGGGACTAAATTTCCTTCATGGTTCAGTGAAGAGTCGCTACCAAATTTGGTCAAGTTGAAATTAAGTGGTAGCAAAAGGTGCAAAGAAATTCCATCCCTTGGCCAACTGAAATTCCTTCAGCATCTTGAGCTGGTAGGATTCCATGAGTTGGAATGCATTGGACCTGCTTTATATGGTGTTGAGATTAGCAATATTGGATCAAGCAGCATTATCCAAGTGTTCCCGTCATTGAAAGAACTAGTATTGGAGGATATGCGTAGCCTTATTGAGTGGAAGGGAGATGAAGTTGGAGTAAAAATGTCTCCCGGGCTTGAGAAGTTGAGGATTACAGACTGTCCACTGTTAAAAGGTACTCCAACTCAATTTGAAATCCTCCGTCAATTAGAAATTAGAGGAGTTGACAGTGAAATGCCATTGTTGAACTTGTGCAGCAACTTGACATCTCTTGTGGATCTTTATGTTAGTAATGTGAAAGAGCTCACTTGTCTTCCAGATGAGATGCTACGCAACAACGTTTCTCTTCAATACCTATCGGTCATCGACTGCGGAGAGTTTCGTGAATTGCCACAAAGCTTGTACAATCTCCATTCTCTTAAGAGATTAATGATTGACAGCTGCACCAATTTCAGTTCTCTTCCTGTTCCCAATGGAGACAACTATTTGACTTCCCTCCAATTATTGCTGTTATGTAATTGTGATGGATTGATCAGTTTACCAATTGGAATGCTAGATCAATGCCGGTCTCTAGTGTTTTTGAATGAGTAGACGAAGAACAATTGAGCTAAATTTTCTGTATATCTTATTTCTGCATAGCAAATGTATATATAGGAAATACAAGGAATAAAAATGCTAACAGACTAACAGGTGTCCTATCTCAATTGGCTAACTTGTAACAAACTATTATTTACGATTAATAAAAACATAAATGGAAATAATATTTACACAAGAACAGAAAATTGTGGAAGGTTCTGGATTGGTGCCAGCTGTGAGGCCACGTGTTTCTTCAGTCTTCATTTTTACTTTGCTCTTTTCAATTTTGCAATAACTATGTCTGAAACACCCTTCTCTTTCATAATGAAACCTTTGCTATCTTTCTTCCCTAATGGATTTCCATCATCTGTAATTCCAACAGTTTTTGAGTGTCAGCTGCTGTAACAACTTGGTTTCATTCCCTTTACATGTGTGGGAAATGCCTTCACTTTCATATCTGGAAACATCACGATGTCCCAAATTGATTAGTGTACCCGAAGTGGGCCTTCACGGTCTCACTGAGTTATGGGGATTGGAAATTGGTCCTTTCTCAGAGATGGTGGATTTTGATGCATTCCAATTGATTTTTAATGGCATTCAGCAGTTGTTGTCCCTTCGTGAACTGGCGGTGTACGGACGTGGGCACTGGGATTCTCTGCCCTATCAGCTTATGCAACTCTCTGCCCTAACAAAGATCTATATACATGATTTTGGAATTGAAGCTCTTCCTCCCAGACTTGACAACCTTACTTCTCTTGAAAGATTATCGCTAGGGTGGTGTAACGGCTACAACATCTGAACTTCTCAGATGCCATGCCCAAATTATCGGAACTGTTTATATATGATTGTCCATTGTTAGAAACTCTGTCGGATGGGCTCAGCAACCTTGTTTCTTTGGAAGACTTATGTTTACATAACTGCGAAAAACTAGAGCATCTGCCATCTCGAGATGCCATGCAAAGCCTCACTAAATTATGGAACCTGGTAATTGAAGGCTGCCCAAAGTTAGAAGAAAGTTGCACCAACTCCCAGTGGTCCAAGATTTCCCATATTCCAAGAATTAAAGTAGGTGGGAGGATAATTAAGGAAAAACGTAAGTCTCGGTTTCCCTTTCACTTTCTGAGTCACATTTTTAATTAGATTATTATTTTCCACGAGTTCCTTTAAAGAAGTTCTGTAAGTAATTTAATATTTTCTCCTGAAATTATTTTGACATAAAAAAGCATCTGTGCTATGCTTTCAGCATTCTGCTTGTCCACTTGAACTGAATTGTTCTTCTTCTTATTCTTCAAGTATTTAATCATGAAATTTATGTTTGACTTTTCCTTATAGGTTACTAGTTCAAAGGTTATGCTAGAACGTCGATGTGGTAAATCAAGCCAAATCCCTTGAGTTGCAGGCAATTACGTTTGGTAAATTTTCATATTTAGAATTTACAGGCACTTTGTAATCTACTAGTTTCTATCTTTCTATTTGTTGGAAACCAATTTTCGGAGGTCTATGCTGATGAATACAATATTACCTTTCTAAAAAAAAAGTTTAATCATGAAAAATTATGATTTCTGCTCATAGGTTACTAGGTACAAGGTCATGGTAGAAGGTCGTTGTGGTATTCAAGTCAAAATCTATGGGCTGAATCATGTTAGGCATTTTTATTTAGTTGTTAAGAGGAATGCAATAACAAGTTTGTAAAGTTCTTTTTTACATTCCTTTTCTCTCATGAAACAATTTTAATATTATTTTGACCATCCCCTCTCCCAACTGGTACGAAATAAGAAGAATTTCAGTATTTGCCATATCTAGTCAGGTGCTATGATGGAGATAATGGAAGAAATGGTTGGTCGGTGCCACTGAAATCTGCTTAATGCTTATGAGGTATTCATGACTTGCACCTCAAATAATTCTCACAGAAAGCCACTTGCATAAGCTTTGATGCAGGACATATTTCCTTTTGGGCCGAAATGTGACTTCTACTGATAGTAGAAGCTTCTTCAGTTTCCGTTGACTGTCTTCAACATTATTTCCTTTTTCCTGTTTACTATTCAGGGGACAGATTGGAGCATTTTGCTTCAGTGGTGACTCTAGTTGCACGAAACTTGAAAGTTCGAGGTAAGTTAGCTACTGTCCATAAAAAGATTGCAAATGATGGCTTTTTAGATCATTATTTTTTCTCTGGAATGGTTTTTCTTTTCCCCGAAATGTTACTTTCAAATTATCTCGTTTACTTTTTCTTAGTAAATTGATAACTCTCAAGGAACAATACCAAGTCTCATATATGGTAGAAATGTGTATAAGTTTCTTAATAGACTCATAAGAGAATAATCTTTATGTCTTCTGCAATTCTGGATTTATTTTCATGCTTTAGACAGTACAACTTTTATAAATATATGACACACTTGTCGTTACTTTCACCCTCACAGGACAATTTCTCCGTTCATTAAAACTTCTGCGAATGAAGGACTTTAACAAAGATAGTTGTCATGAATATTTTTGCAAAGAGTGACCCATTGGCTCTTAAAATGTCCTTAGCAGTATATATATTCATCTTAAACAGGTTTTCCTCTCTCCCTTTTTAGTGGTTACTTGTAATGATCCGCTTCTCCATTCTCCAAGGAGGAAACGTGTGCCAAAACTGACTTTTTACCATTTCCCGTGTTTCAGATTCATGTTTGAAACACCAGCATGGGCCTCGTCGAAATGCTACTTGTGTTAGATGTGTTTGAGTGTCATGATTGGCAAGGGAAATTGCATGTGGCGGAAATTGGAGTGGAAATATTATTTACTTGTATGACTAAGATTTGTACAAATAGAGTTCATTTTTCCAGCAAACATTTTGAACTTTAATACTTAGCTGCTGCATCATTGCCTAGTTGATAGCTTCTGTAATGTACATCTGCTTATTTTAAGTGGGAAGCTCCTAACCTCAAAGTTGGATTATCATTTTGCCCTCATTTTATCCTAAAATAAATTAAATATTAAGTACTAGTTATATTTAAATTCATGCATCAAACAAGATCTTAATGCAATCATATATTCATGTACTAATTAAATGTGGGTTAATGAAGGTTAATGAAGAGTCTATCAAAGACACTCACACAACATTATTTATATTCCTTTCTTTCATTCAAGTTTGTGATCATCTTGCATTCTATATTAGGTTAGTCTTCATCAGTTGTAAAATTCTCATTACCAATTTATAATTATAAGAATTCTTATTGATTTTTTTATTAGTATTCTTTAAAATTTCATGCATATTAATCTTCTTTTTGTTGAGAAATATGTTAATTATCATAGTTACAAGATGAATATTTTCCAATATGAAGTTGTAAGTGAATTTTTATTTTTCATATCTCCATCTTTTTGAGTTTTTAAATATAATTTCATAATTAATTACTATATTTTTGTATTCTTCCTTTCTTCTTTCTTTAGGATAGAAATATAATAAAGCTAATCCTAATTTATATTTATTATTAATTATTTTAAGGGTAAGCATGCTAAATTCCATAGAATATTTTCACAACTAGACCCGTAAAAGAGTAAGTCTTTGATAAACATTAATAGTTATGCCATCTTCGTTATTTGATAATCATTTATCTTTTTAAAACAACATATTTATATTTTTTCCTTTTTAAATGTAATCTCAAATGTTTAGAAAATTCATGCACTTAACTATTACATACAAGAATTAGTGCAAAAGTAAAAATAAAATAAAAATTAATGTAAAGTAAAAATATGACTAAATGTTACATTAAATTTTATTGTATTAGAATTCATACTTAATTTTTTATATATAGATCCTTTAATATAATATATATTCAAGAAATATATTATATCTGTATTTTTAACATATTCTTGCTTTCTTTTCTGTTTTTTTTTTTATGATTTTAGTTTTTTTATACATATGAAAAGTTTTATCTATAGCAAGTCAACTTCTAACAAAATGTAATTCAATCAATATCGACTTCTAACAAAATGTAATTCAGTCAATATGACAATACTTTTGTCTGTATATTTTAATGTGATGTCTTTTATTATGGATGTCACGTCTTTATTTACTTTTCTTTCTTTTTCGTTTGAACTTGTAATTTTTTCTATAAATTTTATGTTACACAACCTAGACATTTTGTAGTATTTTTCTTTATATGTATCTTTTTTATAGGCAATTTCTTTTTTTGATTATTAAAACTTACGTTTAGTAATTAAAATATATTAATTCCTCTGATATAATAAAAAGGTTTATTTTTTATGAAGCATTGAAAATATCAAACCTCCAACATCTACACAAGATTTCCATGCTATATTTTGTGAAGAGTTATATTCTTATGTCAAACTTACATACAAAAGGACTTAGCCTTGAACTTAATGATGAATTTATGTACGCTCCACTATGATTATATAAATTAACTTTTCTAATGTCAATTAGGGGACAAACGTGCAGCACACGTTCCCGAAACTAGTATACACTAAAAGTGGGAAGAATGTTAGGCAAAAGTTAGATTACAATATAATTCTATCACTACATTAAATTTAAATGTGTTATACCCCATTTTAACTAGGTCAAAATAGTATACAACATTTTGAAGATTTCTAAAGTTAACTAACTTACGAAGTTACCACCTAATTATTTAGGGTGAATTAGTGTCACGACCCGGGATCACCCCCTAGTCGACCGGCGTACTCGACCTCGAAGAGGTCTAATACAAGCCTCTTAGCATTCATTCATCGCATAGACACTAAAAACATAAGGAATTAAAAACTTTCTTTACCAAGAAAACATTTCAAAATAAATAAATAATAGCAAGCAGAAGACTTTCTAGACTTTATACGTGATGTCTCAAAACCATCTAATACTTTAGAGTACAAAATTCGGGACCAATCCCATACACAACTTAAACAATACAAAAAAGACATAAAAGAACATATGGGGTATTGTCCTCGAATATATGAGGACTCACCAAGTCTTCATCTTCAACACTTAGAAACCTATCAAATAGCCATGACATGTCACCATCTCCAAATCCCTACACTTTAGTCAAAAAGGGAAAGAAAGGGGTTAGCACAATTAAGTACTAAGTATGGAAGCCATGCAAAAACATGCTAAAAGGGACGTTTATTGGAGAAACATGCTTTTATGCCATTTGGTAAAACTTCATGAAAAAA
>NW_026031219.1:35032-41663 GCF_019186545.1 Solanum stenotomum
TTTGGAAAAGTTGAAAACCATTTGAAATTGGCTCTAGGGTGATAGCTTGCCCTAGATAAAGAACTCCCATACCTTTACTAAGATTCCCCAAGAAATTTGATGAAGAAAACGTCTTGCATCCACAACCCTAGCTCCCACTTCTTCTTCTTCTTCTCTTCTTTCTCTCTTCTTCTCTTCTTCACTCAAGAACCCTAACTCTTACTCTTTTAAAATGGAACAAAAATGATCCACAATCAGCCTAACACAACAATATAACCTCAAAAGAAATGGTTTGTGAAAAGACCAAAATGCCCTTAAATTTCCGGACGGACTCCCTACCAACTGCCCAACTTTCAAAGGGCATAACTTGCTCATAAGAACTCGGAATCGAGCAAACTCGGTGGCGTTGGAAAGATCGTTCCAAGGGCTTTCCAAACATAACTGGAACTACTCCTGGATCATCCTGAGTTAGGATTTATGACTGCTCAAAGTTGGCCAAAAACTCACTGATTTCCACACTTGGCCGAATTTCCAGATTCGGAATTTTTTTCCAAAAATGACTACTTCCAATTTCAAGCTTCTTCATATTCATTTTAAATTGTCGGATGTTACAATTAGGGCACCTAAAATTGATTAAAGTCATGTCTAAAGTTAAACTTCATTTTAAGGTCTACAAAATATGAGATTCTAGATACGTGTTCAATTAACCTAAAGGGAAGGGGTGAGGCATCCTATACTAAAAGTGTGAAGAATGTTAGGCAAAAGTTAGATTACCATTTTGTCCCTTTATCAAATACAAATACTATTAATCATCTAATAAATTGTTAATTAAATATTAAATAGTGAATTTTTATTACTACAAGGGAGAATTACAGATTAAGCCAATATCAAATTTATCAAATTCTTTCGGTTACAATTTATTCATGTTGCATGGTGAATTAATATTAAATTGTTATAAGTAATTATTATCAAGAAGCCAAAAGGACTCCTAATTATATTGTTCCATGAATTACAGGTGAAGAACAAAGGTTATTTAATTAAGTAGGAAATTGATGGCCTCTGTTAATTTTTTTCCTTGCATCACCCCTCACCTAAGGTTTTCCTATTTAAAGTCACCTAGAAAGAGAAATGAATTTACAAATCTCATATCTGATCTTCTTACTAAAGTATGTTAATGTCAATTCTCTTATAAATTAAGATCCATTTTCTCATCGTTGGTATATCATTTCTTTCTTCTTGTTTGATTTCCTTTTTGGTCATAGTCATAGACCGTAGAAGAAAGGTTGTCATCAATCTTTGTAGAACCGTTAATTAAGGGTGATATCATTATTGTTGTATTTGGATCGCAAACGTAATAATCGATTGATTGATCAATTGTAAAGAATGTTTGGAAGGAAATAGTACTTTTTTTTTATCAAGTTGTATGAATTACAACAAAATAACGAATTATTTGTACTATTTATGTAAAGTGCTTATAGTGATGACCATTTGTAAGTGATTTTTGAATTAGTTTTAAATGTTCTTTTATAATGTATTTTCTTCTTATTCCATTTTAGTTAAATATATTCTCTGCTTATAAAAATAAATTTGTGTTTAGATTACAATTAAATAGATATTACTTATTTAGACTTTGTATAATTATTGGTGTGGAACATGTACAATATTATATTTCTTATTTCCAAATGAAATTAAAAATTATCTCAATGAAAGATTAGATATTTTATTATATGTCAGATCATTTGTGTTTTACGTGGATAATATGAAAAAATTGGCAGATATGTTGAATGACTATACATGCATTTATAATTAGTTCATCATCTCATGAATTAGTAGATTGCCTCTTTAATTAATAATAAAGAGATCTAAATGTATAAAGTTCATTATCAATGATCCATATAAAATTAGATAACTATTTTAATTTTCAAACAAACACTCTTACTTTATATGTGTAACACTAATTGGTAAGAATTCTTCCTATATTAACCATCATTTATACTTTTTAGTGCAACATTAATCCTATAAATACTTTATATTTACAAGTCAAACATTATAATAAGATGTCTAAAGACTTATGTGGAGCACGATTGTCATATACTATAAGTTTATAGTAATGGGTACACTTGGCTACACGCGCGACGCGGGTACCCAAAAACTAATTATTAAAAGTGGGAAGCTCTAAAGTACAAAGTTGAATTACCATTTTATCCTTTAAGCTTATAGTTAGAGCTAGAAATTAAGGCATGTTTTTGTTTTGTTAATGTGCAGTGAACAGAAACGTCTATGGTAAATAATAAGAGTAATATAGTTAAGTATCTTTCATTATTTACCTGATATTAATATATTCTTATTAAACTTCATCTATTGAGCAATTATCAATTAATCTAAAGTTGAAAAGACTGTTGTTACAATATACATAACACTTATTTATGATGATGAACATCAATTAGGAGGAAAAAAAAGAGTCACCATTTTGTAAAAATGAATTTGGTTGCAGCTCTGTATCATCATTCTTGCAACATTCACTCATATGCTTTCTGATTGCACTATATAAAAGTCAGGATTTTTTGTAAGCAGTGTCACCTTTTAAAATGAGAAAATAAATAAAATAATACAAACCATATTTTTAAAAAATAAAATAAAATAAAAAGCACATTATAATTTTTTTCGATGAGATTTTTTTAATGAAATGTATTCAAATTTATCTCCTTGATAATATTATACTAAATATTTGTTTATACAAACAAAATATCAAATAATTACTATTGACACCGAATTTTGACCCTCCTTTCCTCTAATTCATTGTTTTCGAGCTTCCAAATTAATAATGTATAAAATTATCTTTTTCACAACTATTCTAACTGCTACGACTATTTATTATTAATATTATTATCGTCGTGGTTATATTTCTATAGTTACTACTAAAATTACATGTTCTATTATCGAAATTACTATTATCACTTCTTACACCTCTTCTCTTAATTAATCAATTGTTTTCACCTTTTTTCAAGTTTTGCATTTATTAAGTCAATTATAAGTTCATATTTTGTATTTATATTTTTATATTAGTATAAAGGCGTGATATGTTTTTATTTTATAAACTAGTAATTGTCATCTTAATATATATATATATATATATAAATAACTAGATTGTGCTGCCCGTGCCATGCACAGGCCCAACAAATTGCTTAATGAAAATTTTGATACTAAGAAAATTTCAATTATTACGAGATACTTGAAATTAATTATTTGTAGTACAAAGTTGTAAGGAATGCAAATTTATATTTACAAAGATACTACAAAAGTGCCTCAGATATGGAGGAATGTCAATAGCCCTTTCCTGTTTGTTGAAAGTTTAACTAAAATAAGAAACTAATTTTTTTACAACATTTGATTGGTAAGAAAAGGCAAACAAACAATATAGATGGCTTACCGGAAACAACTCTAGCTTTATTTCAACCGTTGCGTCTTATTCAAACTGGACAATATGAATAAATGCATTAATGATCACCTAGTTAAGGTACCAAAATATTGATAAACAGTTCAACACACAATCACTGGAAAACATATCTAGGTCAATTCACCACTTGTATTTTCAGGAAAATAATTAATCAAATAACATGCTCAAAATATATCTCAAACTAAATTTATTAAAACTAGTCTACTGAAAAAATAAAACAGGGATAAAGACAACATTGTTAGTTCAGTACCTAGCCACTTGAAACTTTGTTTCGAATCATCAATAAATAATATCATCAAAAAAGATTTACTCAAATTGATGGGTTTGAAACGTATAGTATCTTTTAAGCAACCATTATATAGGCATGATGCTACCTGTTCACAAAATTTCATTACCATGACAATTTGCAACGGTTTTTGTAGTCTTCATGGGTGAATCTTAGATCAGGTGAATTCTGCACTTTCAATTCAATTTCAGTATTATCCTTAAAATCTGAAAGGATCTAAGTACTTTCATAAGATCAATAGTAGTGACAACGTCCAAGTATATTAATGTAATCCAAGGTGTATGTCTAAAAATAAAAGAAAATAACAAGAAGAGAAAATTTCGATACACATCTTACATCTAAGCTTCTAATGTAGAAACATTATAACAAAAAAAATTGAATTGGAGAGCAGATGAAGATTCAGATAACGACAAGATGATCATAATCAAAGTAGAAAATATAATGTGAATAGATTATGGAAATGTCACCTTGGTATTGTTATTGTTAAAGAATTTAACAACACGATAGTCGTTAGGGTCCTCTTTAAATATAGGGAAAAGGCTCAAATATGCCATCGAACTTTCAGAAAAGGCTCATTTATGCCATCCGTTAAAAGTTTGGCTCATCTATGCCATTACCGTTTAAGAAAAGGCTCATTCATGCCATTATTTTTTAATGGTGGTTTTGCAAAACCATTTTTTACACGTGACCAATTATAATTCGGCCACATCATTATTTGTTTTATAATAAAAAAATAATGACGTGGCCAAATTATAATTGGCCACGTGTAAAAAATGATTTTGCAAAACCACCATTAAAATGTTTGTTCAGAATTTAGATTTTTTATTATAAAAATAATAATGACATGGCCGAATTATAATTGGTCACGTGTAAAAAATGGTTTTGCAAAACAACCGTTAAAAAATAATGACATAAATGAGCCTTTTCTTAAACGGTAATGGCATAGATGAGCCAAATTTTTAACGGATGGCATAAATGAGTCTTTTTTGAAATTTCGATGGCATATTTGAGCCTTTTCCCTTAAATATATATAACTACAATAAAAACAATTGTTCCTTTAACTAATTTTGCCAAGGTATCCACAACAAGATCCTGAAAGCATGTAAGATTATTGATTGAAACTTTACCTGATACCTCAAAAAAGTAATAGAAAAACCATACAAATATCTAATACCAGAAAATCTACACAAAGTTCATCAAAAAGCTTGAATAACTAAATAAAAGGGCAAGAAGGTGATGAATTTGGCCACGAGGAAGGAGCTGTGAAGTTCCCAAATTTAAAGTTGTGCAATAAGAGGAAGAACTTTCAAATGATGCGTAGGTAAAATGTCTCAAGGAAAAAATAAATAAAAAAACAAAAATATAAAAGATAAACCTCAAAATACAATAAGCATGAAAGTTTAGACACTGCAAACTATAGATTAGCTTGACCAATCACAATATGGCACTTTAGATTAAATCTATTTTGTTGAAACCATAAGAATAGATATTAAGCCTACTTTTATTCAATGCATTTTTATTTTCTAATATCTCTGTGTTCTTGACGATTTATAGTTTTCTTTATAGAAAAGAAAAATATCAACTTAATTGATGTCATATAGCTGACCTCTGAAAAAACCCTCATAATTTATCGCAATAATATGTAGTAGTGTAACATAAAGCAATACTGGCGGATCAATTAAAATGAGGACTCTAGATTAGCCAAGTCCCGTAAAGGAGGTACATCCAATCGAGTTAAAGATTATGCATCATTGCATTATGCAGCTAATCCGTTAGGAAATGCTGATACTTTAGGCAGCTTTTTCAATAATTTTTCACTGATAAGTTTCCTTTCTAATTTTGTAATATCAAAATGCAAGATATGTATTTCAGTAAGTTAGCTACAGTACCAGAAATGAAGATGAATAATAATCATAAAATTTATTCAATAGAGATAAACCTACTCTGAGTTACCATTGATCTCTAGCGTGCAACCTTAAATTGCATGAAAATTCTCTTTAAAAAAAACAAACACAACTATAAAATCTAAGAAAAAGAACAAAATATAAAAAAAAATTGAATAAAAAAAATGATATTTTCTTTGGATTTTTGGGTAATTTACGATCTTTAGCGAAATGTCCTAGTTTTCCACAATTATAACATGTACATTCTGTTAGATTTTCTTTGGTCTAAAAGGTCTTTTTGCTTTAGTATTTTTTATATAATATCTTCTTCTTGGTCTTTTATTCCTTTGCTAGGGTTCAAAACATTGTTCGGTCGATTCTTAGAACTATCAGGCATGGTTTTTCTCCTGGACAGATACAAATTATCATTTGACATAAAAAGTGCTAAGCCAAATTTGTGACTCAAGAGGTGGCCCAGTGGTTTGGGCTTGGGACTTTCATGTTGAAGGTCTGAAGTTCGAAACCCCTTGCTTGTGAAAGCAAGGGGTTTGCCTTCTGGGTCGAGCTTGTCGCACCGGGCTTGCCTAGTGCGGGTTACCTCTCCTATGTGGTTTGCGAGCTATTGCATAGGAGCGGGGGTTTTACCCTATGCACACCAAAAGGGTAGCGGCTGCGGGTTTCCCTTGTCATAAAAAAAAAAATTGTGACTCAAGAGTAAAGAGAAAATGCATAATACATTTTTTGAGGATCTATGAACCTCATCACTGTTTGTTCTTTTAAGTTCAAATTGTGTATCAGATGTTTTATATTTATAAGAGCTCACTTGTAGATGCTCCAAGTGCATAGTTTCCAAAAAAACTAAAGAAGTCTAATAAGTAGAGAATGAAAGAATAGAACATTTTATTTGGTGGTGACACAAAGGAGAAGCATGTTCTAAGCACAGATCCGACATACTAAATGTAACATCTCGAGGAGGACTAAGAACATTCCAACTCTAATCTTAAAACAAAAATGTAAGTCATATAA
>NW_026031219.1:42297-49925 GCF_019186545.1 Solanum stenotomum
TAATCCATTAGGAAATGCTGATACTTTAGGCAACTTATTCAATAATTTGTCACTGATAAGTTCCCTTCCTAATTTTGTAATATCAAAATGCAAGTTATGTATTTCAGTAAGTTTAGCTACAATATCAGAAATGAAGATAAATAATAATCATAAAATTCATTCAATAGAGATAAACCTACTTCGAGTTACCATTGATCTCTACCGTGCAACCTTAAATTGCATGAAAATTCTCTTTAAAAAAACAAACACAACTATAAAATCTACGAAAAAGAATAAAATATAAAAAAATTGAATAAATAAGATGACGATATATGTTTAAATGTTAACGTTGTTCTTTGCTAGGGTTCAAAACATTGTTCGGTGATTCTTAGAACCATCAGACATGGTTTTTCTCCTGGACAGATACAAATTATCATTTGACATAAAAAGTGAAAAGCCAAATTTGTGACTCAAGAGTCCAGAGAAAATGTATAATACATTTTGTTGTTCCGTAATTTTCCTATCTTTAGAAAAATCACTTTTTGAAATGTTCTAAGTATAAAACAATTTGAGAAAAATACTTAGAAAAGAGTTATCACTTAATTTTTTTAAAGAAATTAAGAAAACTTATAATTTTCAAAGATTTAAACAAAAAAAAAATTATTTGAAAATACCAAAGAGGGTTCGGGGTTCAATTTACATTTCGAGAAGGGTTTAAGCATTCGAAGTGTCCGCTAACATGCGGTTGACCTGCGATTTGACTAAAATATATTTGACTATTTTTAAGAAGATAATGTTTTAACATAAAATAAAAAAAAATAATAAAATAGGTTACAATATTTGATTAACTTTGAGAAAATAACTAAATAAATGACACATTTTTATTTCATTTTTATTTTTTAGAGAAAGGAATCCAAAATGAAACATTTGACTCGAAATAGAAGTGATTAGAATATTAATAAAAGTAGATTAATTAGAATTTATTTAATTCATTTTAAAGTAATAATTTAAACCAATTTAATAAATTAAAGCATGAAAATCATTTTAAATTAATTGACTAACCTTTTTTGAGAAAATGACTTAAATAAGTATTTTTTTTATTATTATTAATCAATTGAAAAGGTTTTGACTAACATTTTTTAAAGTTTGAAAAAAAAATACTTTAACTTAGAACAATTTTGAAATGAGTAAAAAAAAAGTGATTTAAATGAAGAAGATCCTTAAAGAACATATCTTTTAAAAAAAATTATTTAGGAAAATGATTTAACATAAAATATATAATATTTTACGATATTCGATTAACTTTGATAAAATAGTTAAATAAAGAATAATATTTAAATTTTTAGAAAATAGGATCTTAATTGAAACAACTTGGTCAATTAGGATTTTAACAAAATTAGATTAATTAGAATTTATTTGCGTCCTTTTTTAGAAATAGTAATTCAAACCAACTTGGTAGATAAATCAAGAAATTATTTTAATCTAATTAAAGATAAGTGAAAGTTTTGACTAAAAATATTTGAATAAGTATAAGAGTTGATAAGAGTGAATTATTTTAAAGAAACTAACATAAAGAATATGGTTCATCTTTTGGGGAATTTAATTAAATTAAGTCGCAATTTTTTTTTTTAAAAAAATAAATAATCACACAATTAAATAAGTTAGGTAAAGGAGAAATTGAATTTGGACCCTTCTTGGGCCTGCTGCAATTGGGTTTGGGCTTTGACCCTACTTTTGCCCCTTGAAAGCTTGTATATACACCAAATGTATACAGCTGTATACGGGTCGCGTCATGGCCCATTTTCCTGTATATTGAACCGTACACCAATCGTATACGATCAAATTCAACCTGTATTTTCGTTTTTGAACCTGTATATGGTATTTTAGTACGTATGCTAGTGTATACAGCATGTATATCAATGTATACATGCTGTATCTCAGCCCACTTTCAGCTTTCCAGAACCTGTTAATCCAATTTCAGGCCTTATTTGATGCTTTCAACCTGTACACCTGCTCTCGACGGCCTGACCGACTCAAATGACAAAGAAAAGAGCTTTTATGGCTCGACTCAGAAATGCAAAGAAGAGAAGTCCACCATGGACTCGGGAGGGGTTCATACAACAAGCAAAAAAGAGACAACATCAACATTCGAATTAGCGAAACAAGTACAAAAGAAATAACCGAACATGTCAACACACCAAGAAAAGAGCAAATAGGCAGAAAATATAAGTCATGAGGGATTATAGCTTGCGCGAGATAAAATTTACTACATAAAAATCCAAATCAATCCAAATATACATCACCAAAGGCATGCTTGACAAGGATAACAATTCAATACATGCTAATGGAAATGCTTGAATCGCATAAAAAATGAATTAAGAACGGACATACAATGACTCTAATACACACTCAAAACAACTACTTATATAGCCAAAATAATTATAGAGAAAGAGAGAGCGAGCCTATGAACTCGCTACATGCTAGACCGAGAAGGGAGCAACCTAAGACACACTCTTAAAATGCGACGAAAACTCACTAATTCGGATAAGAGGTAATGAATTAAAGCCTTTATCACAATCTAGCCTAACCAAACACATACTAGTCAAAATAAACATGCTGACTCTAGCTTATTCATAGTTAGGCAAAAAATAATAATAATAATAATAATAATAATCAGACCATAACAATTAAATCTTTAGGAAATGGGCTACTGCTACACCACCAAAAATAGCTAAACAACATACAAATCATGCTAAGAAATATACTTTCCAAAGAGACCAACAAAATGACAAATCTTAAGGCAGCACAACAATTCCAAATTAATATACAACAGCATAGCATATGCTTCAGCCTTGCGAACAAAATCATTCGATGCCTACATATATACCTGAATGCTAAGACCGAGAACAAACGAGCAACCACCTCTAATACGTACCCAACTCTCGATTAACCACGAGAAGTCAAACACATTCAAGCGATCTCAAAATCAAAGAAAAACCAGCCAATATGAACAACATCACAATTTATTCGAAAAGAAAGAAGGAAAAGTAAGAACAAGGATATTACCTTTCCCGGAGCAGCGATACTAGGACGACAAGAAGAGCGATTCCACCACTCTATTTGAATACTAAAGGTGAGCTAAGAAAACTCGAGCAGCGATCTTCTCAGACTTTGGAATCAGAGAGCTAAATATAAAATTCGTAAGTGTAAAGCGATTATGGACAAAGAACCGAACCAAAACTTTTCTCCCCCCAAACAGTGATCAAAAGAGATGATTATATAGCTGGAAAATCGGGGGAAATCGGGTGAATTATCCAATTTTAAATTCGGACTCCTCTGCCCCTTTTCAAGATAACAGTGGAAGGGATTTGAAAATCCTTTAGAAAGGGGGAAAGAGACATGAGGGTGATGGGTCTGCAGGGTAGTTGAGCGAAGTTTCCAAGTTTGCAGTGCAATTTGCTCGCTGGATTTCAGTGTTCGCGCAATTTGCTGCTTGGAATGATGGCAAGGGCTTCTTTGTGTTAAGATTGGGCTGGAAATGTTGTAATATATGGAGAAAAAAATGGGCTGGATGAATTGGAAAACAAAAGGGGACTGCTGAAAAAAGGAAATGGGTTGGAAAAAGTCGGCCCACCTTTGGGTCTTTGGAATTGTTGCTTGAATTGGTGGGCTGTTGATAGAGTTGTAATGGGCTGCTGAAATATGGCAAATAAATGGCCCAATTTCTGATCTCAAAAATGAATTAAGGATAAGGTGAGAAAGTGGCTAGCATTGCAATTACACAATAGCCAAATGAATTTCAATTGTAGCCAAATTGAATTTAATCGGCGAATTTGATTAAAATTTAAGCAAGATGAGTTAATATAAATTAATTAATGAGCTTCTTAATCTTAATGAAATAAAAAAATAATTAACTTAATTATAAACTAATTAATTCAACTACAAAACTAATTAACTTGAAATTATAGCTATAACTTAAAGTAAATTAATAAAATATTTAACTAAAATGTAAAATCTTTTGTGATGATTTTCAAATATTTATAAAATAGCGTGATTGCAAAAATATACATATTTATTATTAAAAAGTGATAAAATTACTTTAAAAATAACTTGAAAGTAATTGAAATTTCATAAAACTCATTTATTCAAAATTATAACCATCCCTAATATTTAAAATATAAAAAATCTTTTTTTTGAGACGATTTTCGAATAATCATAAAATATACTAATTATATACATAATTATGTAAAACATATATATCATCTAAAATTTATGAAAAGTGACAAACTATTTAAAAATCTTGCAAACTATATTATTATTATTATTTATTTATTTTTATTATTATTATTTTTTTTAGAAATTTTATAAAACTAATAATTTTAAATCGTTTGAAATTGGAGAAGCTCGAAATGATTAATTTATCTTGTGGAGGGTCAAAATTGGGTGTCAACACATTTTTTGAGGATCTGGGAGCTTCATCATTGTTTGTACTTTAAAGTTCAAATTGCATATCAGAATACTCTAATGGTCCAATGTTTTATATTTATCGGAGCTCACTTATAGATGCTCCAAGTGCATAGTTTCCAAAAAATAAAGTCTAATAAGTAGAGAATGAAAGAATAGAACATTTTATTTGGTGGTGACACAAAGGAGAAACATGTTCTAAACACAGACCCGACATATTAAATGTAACATCTCGAGGAGGACTAAGAACATTCCAACTCTAATCTTAAAACAAAAATGCAAGCAATATAAATAAAATAGCTTATCCAATGATCAACAATATATGATAACAATCTTATTCATCCTAAAATATATTTGTGGACATCTAGCATATAATCTCATCAAAAGTCTCTCTCTTACAACATGTATTTCTAAAACTTTAAATGTAAAATATATATGGTCCTTTTGATGTTTCAACTCAACAGCTTCCAACAACTTCAAATATTAGGTAGAAATAGTGTTTCTCTCACATTCACAACACAATGAGCATTAGAACTTGTACTATGACATAGCCAAAGCAGGGAATTACTTTCATGTATAAGGAAAAATAGAAATATAAGATGCAGCATAGTTGGTTTAGACATCTAGGGTATTTAGTAGTAGTAAATTCATTCAATAACAACTTTCAAGCAGCGATCTACTACATTTACCATTCTAATTATAAAATTCAGGGCCATAGCGTTAAAGGGTATAAATTTAAAAAAAATCAAAAGTTCAGTAACATTAACTCTTTTAGTTTCTACCACTACCTGCCTGTACATGACATATATAAGCTTAGCTTTTAAAATCTTAGCTACATGTTCAAAAAAAGTAGGAATACTATCAGTTATTTGTTTGACTTAAATGAAAAATATGTGTTCAACTAAACTCATAAAGAGTTATGGAGAAGGATTTCTTACTAAGTTACTTTGGAATGCATCGTCGAGAGGCTTCTACCAATTGTATTTGCAGTATGGCTGATTGCAGTTCTTCGAAAGATTCTCAACTGATCATTTTGTAGGAAAATGATCTGAAATATTGTTATGCATTTATAGATGTTGTTGCTCGTAGATAATGACATTACCATATCGCCTGAAGAATGGTGCTTCCCTATTGAAAAATTCATGAAAAAAAGAGCAATTTATCTGAGAATTTTTCAGATATTAAGTGACATGCTATAAGTTCTTCAGCAATGACGCTTGACAACTAAATGTACTCGAGATTTTCTTAGCAGTTTTGTTCTGCTTGTTCGAGCCTAATATCAAGAAAAATGAATCATGAAAACTATAAATTTTTACACATGTAAAAAACAAATAAGACCAGCTAAAAATATGATTAAAACGTGACAGTGAAACGTGTTAAATGAAAAAAAAAAGAAGCAAAAACTTAGCCTAGGTCATTAATTCAGTCTTATAATATTTGTTTTTCTTGCTGGTACAAAACAAGCAGTGAATTTATCAAAACTTGCGTAAATAACATATGAACATCAGTAAGCAACTTTTAGTTATATATATTAAACGGATCTTTAAATTATAGTTTTTTATAATGGAAGACAAAAAATGACTTCAACATTGAGGTTTTAAAAGTTCCATCAGTCATCCTTAATCTAATCTAAGTTGCGCGGACTCTCACTTTCGATGCCGCACCCATGTCGAATTCTTCAAAAATACACTACTTTTGGCAAATTCGACACGCACCTCTTGACATTTTTAAAGAATTCGAGCAACATAGTCCTTGATTATGAGACATGACAAGCATAAATACCCATGGATCTTAAAATCATTTATCACCTCTATACAACCATAAGAAAGTAAAAGAGAGAGAGATAAAAAGTTAGGATAAGAAATTGTACCAATATCTTAATGCATGAATTATGAATGTTCAACATAGGAAAACTAATCACCTTTGCATTCTTAGAAAAACACTATCAAACTGTTATTAAGTGCATCTGATATAAAAACCCTCAAATTTATTCATAGCTAAATAAGTGTATCTTAGGAAGTAAATTAGTAGCAACTAAATCGAGAAGTTGTCTGTCGGTAGTCATTTAGAGACTCTAATGTTGGAACCTTTGAAAACAAAATTATCTCAATGAAAGATTAGATATTTTATTATATGTCAGATCATTTGTGTTTTACATGGATAATATGAAAAAATTGGCAGATATGTTGAATGACTATACATGCATTTATAATTAGTTCATCATCTCATGAATTAGTATATTGCCTCTTTAATTAATAATAAAGAGATCTAAATGTATAAAGTTCATTATCAATGATCCATATAAAATTAGATAACTATTTTAATTTTCAAACAAACACTCTTACTTTATATGTGTAACACTAATTGGTAAGAATTCTTCCTATATTCACCATCATTTATACTTTTTAGTGCAATATAAATCCTATAAATACTTAACATTTACAAGTCAAACATTATAATAAGATGTCTAAAGACTTATGTGGAGCAATATTGTCATATACTATAAGTTTATAGTAATAGGTACACTTGGCTACACGCACGACGCGCGTACACAAAAACTAGTTATTATTAAAAGTGGGAAGCTCTAAAGTACAAAGTTGAATTACCATTTTATCCTTTAAGCTTATATTTAGAGCTAGAAAGTAAGGCTTGTTTTTGTTTTGTTAATGTGCAATGAACAGAAACGTCTAATAAGAGTAATATAGCTAAGTATCTTTCATTATTTACCTGATATTAATATATTCTTATTAAACTTCATCTATTGAGCAATTATCAATTAATCTAAAGTTGAAAAGACTGTTGTTACAATATACATAACTTTTATTTCTGATGATGAACATCAATTAGGAGGAAAAAGAAGAGTCACCATTTTGTAAAAATGAATTTGGTTGCAGCTCTGTTTCATCATTCTTGCAACATTCACTCATATGCTTTCTGATTGCACTATCTAAAAGTCATAATTTTTCGTAAGCAGTCTCACCTTTTAAAATGAGAAAATAAATAAAATACGAGCAAATTACAGAAATCACATACTTATAAGGCAAAATTATAATATATCCCTTAAAAGTTTATAATTACAGAAATCCCTCAAACGGATACAATAATATAAGCGCTGATACATTAATCTGATGCGCGAGATACATTAATCATTAAATAGGATACATTACATTTTATACATGATACAC
>NW_026031220.1:0-490 GCF_019186545.1 Solanum stenotomum
GTAGAACTATCGAAATCGATCTTAGCATGAATGGTATTTTTTGAGTGTCGTTGGTTAAAGGTGTGTTGTGAAATGGGGGTGTTGAAATTATTAAAATAGCTCACTGGTTCCGTGCAAGCCGCTGGGGCGGGATTTCTGCCGCCAGGGCGGGACCACTATACCGGGGTAAGGACCGCTGTGGCGGAACCGACGTAACTTAAGGTCGTAAATAAACCCCTAAAATGTTTTATTCTGCACTTTTCGACTTTGAGAGCTAAGCAACGACCCTATGGGTTTTCCTGATAGTTTTCCACCATTCTTGAGGCTAAAGGTAATGTTTTCACTCCTGATGTGAGGCCAAAAATACATATTTTTAATCATTATTTGCCGCACATTTATTATTTATATCTGTCCTTTTTGAGCATTAAATTTATGGATTGTGCTAAATAGTGTGTTTTATTTGTAGGAGTAAATTAACGTAAGGTTGAAGAAGTTTGGAGCTAAAACGAAG
>NW_026031221.1:0-490 GCF_019186545.1 Solanum stenotomum
AACTAAGAAATGGTGCCCTTTTATAAGTTGAGCTTTCCTAAGTAAATGTAAAACCATGAAATCGGTAGACCTAATGGTGGTAGCCCTTCTCATGTGTGAAATGATGAACCTTGGACCGGCAGGCTTAAGGCACCCTTAATGAAAAATCGGTAGGCCTAAGGCACCTTTCCAGGGGGATTTAATGAGCTATCCTTATGAACCTAGATTGACCATGACTAAGAAATGGGGCCTTTCTTGGGAAGAGGTACTATGAGTTGGTTGAACTAGAAAAGGAACCTTCTCTAAGTACATATATGATTGAATACTCTATGGGAAACAAGGCTAGCACCGAGTGGATGTGGTTAGGAAGGTGGCCTAGTTGAGTATGAGATTAGGCACAATGAACTTCCTTGGACATCCCCTAAACCATGTGCCTACATGGGTTGTTTACTAGTTCTACCTTTGGCAAGTAGAACAACCTCTATAGAGTAGGATAGACTCCGGATTCCAT
>NW_026031222.1:0-398 GCF_019186545.1 Solanum stenotomum
AAACCCTACACGCAAAATGAACCAAAAATAACATAGGAGACCTTAAATGTTAAACACAAATCCTAAGAAAATTAAACCCTAAACATTAGGGATAAACCCCCAACCCAAAGCCTAATGAAACTCTAAGAAGCCCAAAACTCTAAGAAATCTTAAATCCTAATAAAACCTAACCCCTAAAAACCTTTAAAACCCTAAAACGAAAAATCCCGAAAACAAACCTTAAAAACCCTAAAACTAAAAATCCCGAAAACAAACCTTAAAAACCCTAAAAAAATTCCTTAATCTAAAACCCCAAGTCCTAAACCCTTAGAACTCATATATCGTAAAAACAATAATGATCCTAAAAAATCTATAACAATCCTAAATTGCGAAAAACTCTTGACCGAATTTTTTTTAGA
>NW_026031223.1:0-350 GCF_019186545.1 Solanum stenotomum
GAACCACCACTTATATAGTATATATATAGTATAAAATTGGCCATTTTTGATAGGTTTGGTAGTATTGGTAGGAGATCTTTTAAGGAAGGAAATGACGGGAATACCGTTGGTAGTCCAAGGGAACCACCACTTATATAGTATGAATGATGATTATTATATATGATGATGAAGAAAGAAATATTAATTAGCCCTACGTGGCCATTTTTGATAGGTTTGGTAGTATTAGTAGGAGCTCTTTTAAGGAAGGAAATGACGGGAATACCCTNCACCACTTATATAGTATGAGATATTGGTAGGAGCTCTTTTAAGGAAAGAAATGACAGGAATACCCTTGGTAGTTCAACGGAACC
>NW_026031224.1:0-206 GCF_019186545.1 Solanum stenotomum
TCCTCGCAAGCTGCCCGACTTTCTCCTTTACGTCTCCAACTCTAAATCCTCTAACCTCAAGGGTTCCAGCCCCAATCACTTAGAAACATAATATCCCTCAACATTCAATAAATTTCAACTCAAAACCCCAACCGGAAACAAGTCCCAAATCATCAAGAATCTCAACATCACAACCAATAACAATACCAACAATAATTTCAACAACT
>NW_026031225.1:0-794 GCF_019186545.1 Solanum stenotomum
TCAACAAATATTAGCAAACAGTCAAAGAAAGTCAAGTCATTATGGTTAGAACCTAATTAAATTCCCCAGCGGAAGTCGCCATTTCTGTTGTGTCGTAATTTGACTNTTGTGAGTCATCATCAAAAAAGGGGGAAAATGTTTGTTGTGTCGTAATTTGACTATTTCTAGAAAAATCACTTTTTGAAATGTTCTAAGTATAAAACAATTTGAGAAATACTTAGAAAGAGTCGCCACTTAATTTTTTAAAGAAATCAAGAAAACTTATAATTTTCAAAGATTTAAACAGAAAAAATCATTTGAAAATACCAAAGAAGGTTCGGGGTTCAATTTACACTTCGAGAAGGGTTTAAACATTCGAAGTGCCCGCTAACATGCGGTTGACCTGCGACTTGACTAAAATACATTTGACTATTATTTAGAACAAATAGAATAATTTAACAAAATAAATAAGTAAATAAATAAATAAAATAAAATAAAATAACTTATAACATATTTGATTAAGAAAATAATTAAATAAATGACGCATTTCTATTTCATTTTTTAGAGAAAAGGATTCAAAATGAAACAATTGACTCGAAATACAAGTGATTAGAATATTAATAAAACAAGATTAATTAGAATTTATTTTAATTCATTTTTGAAATAAATAATTTAAGCCAATAAAATTAAGCATGAAAATTATTTTTTAATTAATTGAAGAATGAAAGCAAAGTTTTGACTAATCCTTTTTTGAGAAAATGACCAAGTAAAGAATATATATATTTACATATATATATATATATATTATTATTTTT
>NW_026031226.1:0-567 GCF_019186545.1 Solanum stenotomum
CCACAAATGTGTGCCCTGGAGGTAGGACGATGGGTCCATCGGAATCTGCTATGTCGACGTTGCCCCGATAGTTGTCATGGTGTTGCGGGCCTGGTGGACCATGCACTCTCAGTGCATCTCCCAATTGATTTTCAGCTAGACCCCGGTTTTCCCCACCAACTACTCTTGGCTGCTGTAACTCAACTGCTTCATCTAGATTACCTCCGATAGAATGAACTGGAAGTCCTTGATTGTTCATTCTTTGCAAAGTTTTGTTCAACTCTGGATCGTACGGAGTAAGTGGTTCGCCTTGGCTCCGTGTACTTGGCATACACTAGAGTCTGAACCTGAGAGAGACAAAAACAAAGAAAAAAATAAAATAAAATTAGGAAATATTTGACTAGCATTCAATATTGTAGTTAAAACTAAATCTAAAAGCCAGATTCCCCGGCAGCGGTGCCAAAATTTGATACGCTCAAATTACACCTCCTTTCAGAAGCATAAGCGATCGCTATCAAGTAAAGAACCCAACTTGTAGGTTGGGATCGATCTCACGAGTAAAATGGTTTAGACTTTACTTTTAACCAA
>NW_026031227.1:0-1537 GCF_019186545.1 Solanum stenotomum
CTAAGAAATGTCACATCATCATTTACATGTCCAAAATAAGTGATTTAAGAAAATTATAGAAATAACATTAATGATGAGATGAAGATTAAGAAAAAACGTCAAATAAATTAGTAGTATTGATGATGATAAAAGTTAAATAAATCATTTTTTCTATTATTAAAATTTTTAACATAAAATTTCCAAACTTTTAAAATTAAAAATAAATGTTAAAAAAAATATCGAGGCAATAATTATTTTAAAGAAAAATATAACCAAAATTGTCAGAAAAAATTGATAAAAATAAATAAGCATCTATTACTAAGAATGATGTCACTACATTTTCTATTTTAACTTTATTGTTACATATGGATAGAAACTTTTAGAAGAAGAAATGATCCAAAAATTTAAAAACAATGATTCTTTAAATGCTGATTTTTTTTCCATTTACAGCTTTTCAATTAATTTTTAATGTATTATATATGGTTATGGATATTGGAATAATAATTTTATCTTTCCTTAATCATAATAAATTATATTTTAACCTTTGTTTTTGTGAAATGATAATTTTGTTTTCATTCGTACAACATATTGATTAATATATTAAATGTAATTATAATAAAACATGTTGTATTTAGTATGATAAAAGAATTCAAAAATTTTAAAAATTAAATAAATAGTAATCCTAACTTCTAAGAAATGTCACAAATATATATATATATATATATATAAGAAAGTGATATAAATTACATTAATGATGAAATGAAGATTAACAAAAGAAGTAAAACAAATTAATAATAATATTGATGATGATAGGAGTTAAATAAATCATTTTTTATATTTTGTAAATTTTCAATATAAATTTTTCAGTCTTTTAAAATTAGAAAATGCTAAAAAATTAAAACTAAAACTAAAAATCGAGGCAACAATTATTTTAAGGAAAAAATAACAAAAAATATCAGAAACATTGATAAGAATAAATAAGTATCTATTGTTAAGAAGGTGTCACCCCACATTTTCTATTTTAGCTTTATTATTACATATAGATAGAAACTTTAAGATAAAGAATGATCCAAAAATTTTAAAAATAACAAATGAATTATGTAAAAATACATGTGTAATTCTTATAAAGTTATAATAACTAATTTCTTCAAATAAATAATTAAATGAAAGAAAAAAAAGTAATTAAGAAAATAATATAAATAACACTAATTATGAGATTAATAGCATTGATGAGGAAAGGAACTAAATATGATCTTCTTTTAAAATTCTTTTTTAAGAATATATATATAAACTTTAATTAAAGATAAATAAGAAAAAAACAAATAATTAAAGATACAAAAAATTAAGACAAAATAAAAGAAGAACGAAATTAGAAGAATAATGAGGTTGAAAGAAATAATATCTAATTTTCTCTCTTTTCAAATGACAAAATAATTTTTTGCTTGTTCTCCTCCTAATTTGATACGAACTCCATAAATAGAATGATTTTTTCTCCAAGTAATTTTTCTTACCCTTTGAAACACTAATCAGCCTTCTTATAAATTTCTTAACCACAATG
>NW_026031228.1:0-1536 GCF_019186545.1 Solanum stenotomum
ATTTTAAAGAACTTTTTGGGTCATTTCAAGTTTCATAGGTGAAGGCGAAGGAAATGTCTAGCAGCTTCTATCTTTCCTTCTGCATGGTGGGAGCTGTGTCTTTTCATTATTATATTTAACCTTGTACTCTTAGTAGCTCTTGTACCTGTTTAGACTAGATCTCTGGGGTGTTAATTACTTTACAAGTCTTAACTTGAGTCGTTTTAAACTCTTTTTTTATAAAAATATTATATGAATTTCCTTTATTCGACAGTTTTCTTAATTTTCCGCATGATTTTAACCATTGGGAATTGAGGGTTCTCCTACCTAGGTGTTAGAGTAGGTTTCTCACGGCCCGTTGGGTTGGATCGTAACAATATCCCAAACAGGGATATATAAAATCGAATAGAAAATCGAATCAAATAGCAAATCAAATTAAATTGGGGAAAAAATCCAACGAATTGTTTGATCTGACTTGGTTTGGAATTGAAAAGAAAAAAAATCCGATCATATACTTGGATACCAAGCCAACTCAACATTGTATTTAATATACTATTCTTAAAATTTATTTTATGCATAAAAGTATTTACTTTGATATAATTTCTAAACATTTTTTATACTTTATCATAATTCTTATCTTTAAACATATTATTTCAAGTTTTTGAGACTTAGAATTTTGAGTGATCCATTAAATGTTACCGTAGTTTTTAGTAACTACAATAAAGCTCAAATTAAAATCAAATCAATGCTAATGCTAACAAAAAAAATTAATTTAACACTAAGAATGACAATAATGTTGAATATATGTTCTTTACTTTTACATTGATTTAGAGATTTAAAATACATAATCTAAATTTAAATTTTCTTTCATGTTTAATAATGTAATTAATACTTACACTTATTTTAGCATGATTTAGTACTTTTAAATATGATCATTTTCATTATGACTTAATAATTTGCAATATTTATTTTATGCATTATATTTTTTGTTAAATATAGTGTCATCAATCATCTCATTAGGATTGATAAGGTAAGCCCTAGCCTCCCTTGCTTGTACTTATTCCTATTGAGATTTTTTTATGTTTATTATTAATAAAAAGCCACTAGACCATTGTCTAGTGGTATATATTTGCTCAAAAAAATTATAATAAATAAATAAAAATATTTTGTGTTATTTTCTTAAGAAACACATTAGATAACTGTATTTTGGTATGACTAAAGAAATATTTGGAGCATAAGCTATTTATATATTTGCATAAATACTTTACCAAAAATACTTGGAAATAAAAATCCGAAAAATCCAAGACTAAAAAATTCAAATTTTATTAGTTTGATTTGATTTAAAAAATAAAAAATTCGATATAAATGATTTGATTTGTTATTTAAAAAAATTGAACCAACCCTTCCATGGACCACCTAATTCCAAGTGAGAGAAAAAAATATAACGCCCTTTTACTTTTTGAGAAAACCAAAAAATAAAGNACCCTTCCATGGACCACCTAATTCCAAGTGAGAGAAAAAAATATAACGCCCTTTTTCTTTTTGAGAAAACCAAAA
>NW_026031229.1:0-507 GCF_019186545.1 Solanum stenotomum
ATGCTTTTTCCTTTGTTCCCATTCATTCTTCTGCCAAGATTTGTAGCTCCATATTCTTTATGTCCTGATTTCTTCTTAAACTTCCAGTCATCAGGGTAGCCAATGAGTTTGAAACATATGTCTTGAGTATGACTATGCATTTTACAATGATCACAGAATAAGTTCCAATTAACTTTCTTCTTTGCATAGTAACCACCTTTACCAGTGTTTAATTCACCCCTATTTCCATCATTACGTGTGTTTCTAAAGTTGAAATTACCTCTTCCTGCGTATAAAGTTGTAGCCTCACCCATATGATTACCTGTGTGCATTTCTGAAGTACTTCTTTGGCTTTCATCAGCCATTATCATTGCATATGCCTTACTCACACTTGGTAATGGGTTCATCATCAAGATCTGGCTACGTGCATGACTGTATACTTCATTCAGCCCCATTAAAAAAGCAAACATACGCAAATATCTCATGTGATCTACATATACTCTAGATTTATCGCAACTACAAGATGGA
>NW_026031230.1:0-564 GCF_019186545.1 Solanum stenotomum
ATAATTTTTCAGGAGTTTGGAGACTAACTTGTTTAATGGATCGTTACCAGCAGAAGTAGGGAATCTGGTCAATTTACAGATGCTGCAAGTCTTCCTTACTCTTCTATTTCCTAACTGATTTTCACAAGTCAATTTACTATTTGTATTGTGTGGAAGATGTGATCGTGAGTTAAAGTGAAATGAAGCTAAAGAATAGAATGGAGAATTGGAGATGGTTGTTGAGGGAGTAGACTATGAAAATCCAAAATGAGAGACTGATTGAGCAGTATTTGCAAGGTGACCATGTATAGATGTTTCGTTTGGTACATTTTTTTTAGCTGTGGTGTTCAGGCACGCTTGCACACATCTCAATCAGTCTTCATAATAGCTTACTACATCCCACAAGCACATGTGCCAATAAGTCTGTCCACCTAGGTTAGAGCAGATGAGCTCACATTGAGTGTTGTTGCTGTGTTTCAAATTGTTACTCCTATATCTTAATCATTCAAGTATTTCCTTGGGGAGACAATGCTTTGTCTAATACACTCCTATAACAGTGCTTTGTCTGGTACATTGGGGTACTAT
>NW_026031231.1:0-340 GCF_019186545.1 Solanum stenotomum
TATTTCATTATTATTTGCATCTGCAACTTGAGTATTATCATAAATACTTTGATCTATGTTTGCTAGTCCCCTCTTCTCATTTAAAATTTGTCTCAAATCACCTTGAAATTTCTCACCATTGAATTGTTCATCTCCAACCATTGCATTATCTTTGTGATTTTTATCTTGATTCTTTTTCAAAATCAATCGACAACTGTTTTCATCATGACCTTGATGCTTACAATGGTTACAATATAAAGGTAAATTATCATAAATAAATTCTTGAAAAACCTCTTGAATCTTACCGGTCTGCTCGTCCAAATACTGGAGACCCATCCTCTTAGGCAGCTTGTCCATAAGA
>NW_026031232.1:0-585 GCF_019186545.1 Solanum stenotomum
ATGTGAATCACACTAGATACATGTATATGCATGTATCTGAAGTGATGCACATGTACTGGAATACTAGATACATGGGAGAGTGGTGAGCGAGATAGGAGAGAGGCGAGGGAGGCGTGCGAGGTTTGCTAAATATGTATCTCAGATACATGTGAATCCACTTGAATACAATATATCTAGAAGAAATTACACATAAATTTGACCCCATGTATCCGAAATACATGTATCTAGAGCAAAGACGGACCCACATGGTTTGGTGAAGGTGCATGTGCATCTGTTAACTTCGAAAAATATCATGTTTATATAAGTATATCTATCTTTGAGAACTGGTATATTAACCATACTTACATGAGAAACATATGAGTGTCTATGTGTTGTTTGTACAAGCTTAGAAAATCACCCGCAAGACCAGAGTTCAAATCCAACTAGTGCCTTAAACTAGTGAGATTAAATATATCCTCATTAAAAACATGGTCTCTAGCTATCTATATTTTTGTTATATTATTAATGATGCAAATATGTTCTTACCAAGAATGAGTGTTATATAGAGATCTAACACGACAGTAAATATACATACAGGCCTTAGTT
>NW_026031233.1:0-647 GCF_019186545.1 Solanum stenotomum
ATTAACTGCTGTTTTTCTTGTGCATAACCGCCATGTACTGTTATAAAAATCTCAGATTGTGTTCATTTGGTATTTTGAGCATATCGGGAGTTCTAGAGATCGGAATGGAGTGATTCTTGCGGGTTTATTCTTGAATTAATATGAGGGTTAATATTCAATCTTCAATTTGACATTTTCTCATAATTTCTTTATCTGGTTTTTTTTCCCTATCCGTAAATCTCTTGGGAAAAATTGGGGTTTTATCAATTGGGACTCCCTTTTTGATGAAAAAGGTATATTTACGATCCTTATGTTATGGGTAAACTGATTTTAACATAAAATTATTGATTCATCGATTATTTTCATCATATTAACCGCGTACAATTTGGACTTTCCCGGTAAAGTTAAAGTTTGATAAATTGAGAATTTCAAGGTCGATCTTAACTCCGTTTTTGATGAAATTTCATATTTGAACTTATCTAAGCATGGGTAAGATGTTTTTCAAGAGATATTTCATTTTCGAGTCGGGGTTTCGAATTCGAATATTTTAGGCTTTTTCAAGAACATGAATTTTCCTTCAAATTGAGTTTGTGAATTGATTTCAACTCCGTTTTCAAATTGGTTTTTACCATTAGCTTCCAAATACTTCAGGGATCATTTTACATAAA
>NW_026031234.1:0-655 GCF_019186545.1 Solanum stenotomum
TATTAAACAATTAAAGCCATTTTAATTATATATTTAATTAATTAAGCATGCGAAAACTAGGCGATAACAATATTAAGCAATTAAGAGCACTTTAATTATTTTAATTAATTAGTTAAACATGCAACTAGGTGATAACATAATATTAAACGATTAAGGAAACTTTAGTTATTTTAATTAATTAATGGAGCATGCAAGACTAAGTGATAAGTCAACAAATAAATATTAAACAATAAAGAGATAAGCGAGGAGATAGAAATTACACAAATAGATAAGCAAACATTTTTTATTTTAATTAAACTACCCCAAATAAATATAATTAATATAAACAAATAAAGGGACAAAGGAAAGGGAGACTCTGAAGGACTTTAGGATCAGCACTCGACTTTCTTTATTTCGGTCGGCTTCTCGTAGGGACAGACAAAACCAAGGTTTGTCTTTAAGATCGAGTCGATGTCATCATCTCCATAGGGCCTAAACTACCCCTACCCCACCACCGCATGCTTTACGTCTCTACAAGGTGCCTATCGTCCCCGCTTAGGGTCCAAGAGGCATTGGACTACTATTAGGGTGAAGTTAGACAAAGATAAAATCCTAATAGGCCCACCTAGACACCAAGTCAAACAAACAGGACAACACTTAGCACGTAAATCTCATA
>NW_026031235.1:0-628 GCF_019186545.1 Solanum stenotomum
TAAAATAAATTTATGTGATAACAAGGGGAAATTTTTTTAATTTTCGAAGTAAATGAATATTTACATTTTAGGAGTAAAACGTGCTTAATGCACTTTAAGCAATATCAATACTAATACATGATTTACTTATTTTAAACTATTATTTGTTACCCAATATAAAATTAAACAAATAATAAAATATAATTAGAATTAACAAAAGAATTGTGTATTTAATATATATAATTGGAGGATAAAAAATTTCATTTTTTCAATCATAGTTTGGGGGGTATATTTGTCTTTTTTCTCATATTATTGTATGGAATTTGACCAATTGACCTACATATTAAAAACTAATAAAAACATTAAAATTGTAGAGACTCCATAAACAAAAGTCTCTAAAGGACTATATTGTAGATATTATTATTATTGTTGATATGAGAACATGGATCCAAATTATTTTCGCAAATTAAGAAAATCAGGACGAAACTCTAACAATAATAAATTGATCAAAGATTGAAACAATAAAATTCATCCCAATCTGAAAAGTGTCCTTGGTACTCAATGTTAAAGAGATCATGATGCAGAAAACATTTTTTCCATTGTTGTGATGCTTTTCTATAGATGGACCTTAAGTAAAGATTCTTTCTTA
>NW_026031236.1:0-342 GCF_019186545.1 Solanum stenotomum
AGATACACCCATAGAAATATACTTAGCGTATGATAAAATTATACAACCCATAGAAAAAAGTATAATAAGTGCGGTAAGAGGTAACCTCATATACCAAAAATCTAAGTTTATAATAAGTGCTAATTACTCAGTAGCAATAAATAACAGAAATATAGATAAATCGTTAGTATTATATTGGAGAATGTCAGGAATAGAACTAGCCCCAGGAAGTAAAATATTTACAGTTAGATGTAAAAACTTATATGTTCTAACAACAAAACTGTAATGACCCGGAAGATCATTTTAGAAAAACTTTCATAAAAAAAAAATAATAAAAAATTACCGTTTTATCCCTCCCGATAG
>NW_026031237.1:0-344 GCF_019186545.1 Solanum stenotomum
GTTGCTAAAGTTGTGAAATTGTGATAAATAGTTGACTTTGGTCAACATATGAGATTCCGAGGCTCAGATTGAAATTCCGAGAGTACCGTTGGTTTCGGGAGGCGATTCTAAGTCTAGAATGAGTCTTGGTTGAATTTTTAGACGCTCCGTTTGAGTTTCGAATTTTTTTGGCGTTAAACTAGTTTCTTGGCATCTTATTGATTTTCGGGTCAAGGAGTCCTCGAATTCAAATTCTGACGGTTCCATTGAGTCCGGAACGTCGAATTTAGTGGGGGTACATATTTAGTTTGTGTGCACGAGATTCCGAACGAATCCCGAAGGTCCAACGGGGACTTAAACTTTGG
>NW_026031238.1:0-311 GCF_019186545.1 Solanum stenotomum
TGTCACAACCATGTCTCAGAACAATGCCAATGACATGTTCACACAAATAATTAGGAGATGACAATTTTCATAACATTGCACAATTCACAACAACACAATTGATCACATTACTCCCAAACATATACCACAAGGAAATACACGAATTCCATACGCTTAACAAGGGTTTAGAAATCCACTTGCCTCAAATAACCGAACAATCACATCAAGACTTGAGCCTTTCCTTTTCGGTGAGCTTCCAAATCAATGCAATCTATTCAAGTACATATTCACAATAAGATTTCGCAACTAACAACACTCACATTATTATGTGG
>NW_026031239.1:0-550 GCF_019186545.1 Solanum stenotomum
TATCTTAAATTAAGTCGTTCATTTTAGTGTCAGATTTGCTAGAGTTAGTTGGGGACATGTCCCAACATCTCTAGTTAGAGCCTTATTCAGACATAGTTTTTGTTTCTCCCCGAGGTTACCCCCTTGGCGTAACACGGGATCTAGGATCACGAGTGACCCCAAGCTAACCTTGAGTTGGCATATCATAAGCATATTAGATCAACACCTTAAAAAAGCCTAAACCTATTAAATCTGAAACCCCTAAAAAACTATAAATCATAAGTCCTAAACCCTAAGCTCTAAGAACCCCTAAACCGTAAAAAAATCATTAAAAATCTTGAACAAACCTTTTAAAACCCTAAACCTAAAAAATTCAACAAAAGTTTAAGCCCTAAACCTTTAACCTTACAAACCCTTAATAATAAACCTAAACCTAAAACCCTAAATCCTAAGAGACTCTATACCCAAAGAAATCCAAAATCCTTCACTCTAAACCTTAGGGATAAATTCAAAGAAACCCTAAATCATAAGATATAAAAAGACCCCTATACTATAAAAACCCTAATCCCTA
>NW_026031240.1:0-1357 GCF_019186545.1 Solanum stenotomum
TGGAGAGGCGAAAGAGGTACAAACCCCTAAATGTGATTACCCGGGCCTACCACCCCCCGAGCTAGGGACCAAGGTACAAACCCCTCGATATGGTTATACGGGCCTACTACCCCCCGTACTAGGCAACCAAGGTACCAACCCCTCGATATGGTTATACGGGCCTACTACCCCCGTACTAGGCTTGGTCGACTTGCAACACTTATATAGAGAAAATAATATACATGTGTCCATTTCATCATCATTTCAGTAAATATATAACCATCCGATTCATAGGACGTACGTTGGACCTTCCATTTCCTAAGAATTCTATAAATGAACATTTTATCAAACACAAGGTGGGCTATTGCTCATGTAAATGAAATCTTGTATTTCAAGAATACTTAGTCCAACCAATTCCGAAATCCATATAAATCAGCCCACTAACAACATACATATATATCAACCTTCATAATTTGATCATGGAAGCATGAAAACCATAAACATCACATAATAATTCTATTTCATGATAATATGCAAAATAGACCATAATAGGATGTGTAGTAGTAATTCCATAATTCAAGAGTTCATAAATAATCATAAGGACCCATAAACTTGAAGTAGAAATAGAGGATAAATGGTTGGACTTGTGGAAAGGAAGGTTTCCACAATCAAACCCACATACCTCAACTTGTTCACGAGTATATCAATCTTAGAAATACAATTACATAACTTATTTAACTTCTATTAGCTCAGTATTGTTGACGTAAAATAGGATCATCATCATAAGTAAGCCTAGCATGTACAAATACAACTATGCTCCCAAAACAGTGAATCTGGCCAGCCTAGTACCTCATGTTGCATCTTAGATTTGAAAAGGAAAATGGCAGAAATAGACTTTATAACCTTCATGAAAGATGTAGATACATCTCTTAGGGTTGCAAACAAACAAGGATCACCGCAAAATATATTTTGTACAAAAAGATATAGTCAAGACACTAGCCGCTGGTCATGCAGGATTTCAATTCTCGGAATCTGGGCAGAACTTGCCCTATGTTGCGTCCCATATTCCGTATCCATAACAGTTAAATTAGAATTTAACATAAACATAAAAGTTGTAGGTATACGAGTTAGCTTTCCAAATCATATTTATTCACTGCAAACTAAGTTCTAGAGCAAGAGATATGCCTAAAATACCAAACACTATCCAGCTCAAAAACGGGTTTCGTCACTTACATCCGAAAGAAATGTCATATCCTATCGATTCATATTCAACAAAGCTTCTAATGTATCAAGAAGAGGCACCTAAGTCTACCAAGTCATGACACACATCACATTATAAAAATCCTTCCCATTCCATCATCATCACATATGAACAATA
>NW_026031241.1:0-578 GCF_019186545.1 Solanum stenotomum
AATAAAATTAAATTTATATAATTAGAAAGTATATAATTTAAATTTATAAAATTAACTTGATCGATAAATTAAATTTATTAAATTAAACTTTTGTTGATGTGTAGTTAAATTATATATATATATGGCCAAACACATATACAACCCCTCTAACTTGTCCACATTTTTCATTTTGGCACTTTATCTTAGCCTTGTTCCATTTTAACCCTTGAACTCCATTTTTTATGTTCCATTTTAACACGAATACTATTTTTATGATTTATTTATTTTTATCTATATTCTTCAATTGCAACTTCTTATTTTAAATCGACATGCGTCATTTAATTTTAGTTAAAAAATTAAAAATTAACAAAAAATAATTCTTTTTAAAAAATAATAATTTCTTTTTAAGAGTGTTATGTATTTTTGTGTGAAAAATAACCGACGAAATTGTGTTGGTCTTCTTTCTTTAAAATCACTGACAACCTAACAAAGTCAGTCGAGTTTTAACATTGTTTAGTAGTGTTATTAGCAATGAACAAATGTCTTTTTTTAGTAGTATTATTAATTAAGACAATCGAGTCTTTTTGAAGATGAGTTTT
>NW_026031242.1:0-312 GCF_019186545.1 Solanum stenotomum
CCCCAACCTAAACTATTAATCCTAAGCCCTAAATCCTAAACCCTAAACCCTAAATCCTAAATCCTAAACGTTAAACCCTAAACCATAAACCCTAAATCCTAAAAATGAAACCCAAAACACTAGACCCTATACCCTAAACCCTAAACTCTAAACCCAAAACCCTAAAGCATAAACCCTAAACCTTAAACCCTAAATCCTAAAGACTAACCCTAAACCCTAAATCTTAAACATTAAACCTAAACCCTGAGCCCAAAACTCTAAATCCTAAACCCAAAATACTAAACCCTAAACCATAAAACCTAAACCTTAACC
>NW_026031243.1:0-4759 GCF_019186545.1 Solanum stenotomum
TAGTTTGATACATAAATAGATATCTTAATTTGGCGTCAGTTGAAATTCAACACTCCCAATTTTGACGATGCATATCTATGTACCATCAAAATTTATGTGTCACGTTAGCATTGAGTGTCCACCAGATACATGGGTAATGAGTTGAGGTGTCTAGACGTGCATTTTCAAAATTAAAGTATTTCAAGATAGTTGTTTATCTATGTATTATGCCACGTTAAGTTTTTTTATTTTATTTTCTTTGGGCCATAACCTTATTATTCAATTTGGATCTCTAAACTAGTGCTAGCATATTTTGATGGAATCAAGAGAGGTCATAAATCACAATCACACAACTACTTTTGTTTTGTTTTGTTTTTGTAAGCAAAAGAGCCTTTTAAACAGCATATTTATCTTTCTAACTTAATAGTATATAGTAAGTAGATGCCCTATCTTAGTTTAGTATTTTCAGATCATTAGTACAAAAGTTGTATATAAAATATATTGAAAAAGGTTGAACAATAACAAAGATAGGATGGAAACTAGGACAAAAGAAATAATAAAATAAAGGCATAAATGGGATGATGTAAGGTAGGGCTTGTCCTGTTGGCTGGACAGGACCAGAGACATGACAAGATTATGAAAAAAATACTTAATAAACATGCATAGCAAGATTGGAAATTTTTTTTTATTAAGTTCTTATCGATGCTCGATATTTATATTGGAGCTTCAATTAATTTACATTTATATTGCATATGATTCAGTAAAGGGGGAAATGTCCTAAAAAAATCTATAAAAAATCTATGTCAAACTTTGAGATCTCAAATTAAGGACAGATATCCATAAATTCTTGATAATGAATGGTTTAAAGACTAAGGAGATTAAGATTTTATTTGGGTATGATTTGAAATCAGATTGAATTGAAATTTTGATTTCACTAGTAATATGTTTTTCTCATAGAAAATCCCACAAATTATGAAAACTATCAAAAAAATTAAAATCAGTTCTTATGCAATCTTAATAAATGAGAAAATAGTGATTTCTAAACAAGATATCAAAGTATACTAATGCACCACATTGATAAATCATGTATCACTATATTTCTTTTATAACTAAATATATTTACAATTACAAATTTTCAAATATACATGTTTTTATCAAGATCCACTAGTCAACAATAGTAGCATCATTTTTTCACATAATACAAACAATCTCTTAACTTGAACATGATTTTTTATCTTTTTGCAAAGTGTAAAATAATAATAAAAATAATATCACATAGTACAAACAATCTCTAAACTATGAACGAAACTCCAGAGACACATCTTAACTAAACTAATGTTTTATTACCTCTGAACTCATTTTTTTTTTTTGTAATTTTGTACCCCTTTTTGGCTTACGTGACATCCAAATATCTCTCATGTCCCTCAATTGGATGGAGTCACGGAGAGTGCCACGTAAGCCAAAAGATGTACAAAATTACAAAAAATGAGTTTAGGGGTAATAAAACCTTAGTTTAGTTAATCTGTGTCTTGAGATTTTGATCATAGTCTAAAATTACTTGTGCATCTCTAAAAATTATACAAAATAAAAACTTAAGAATCAAATGTTTATATTTTAAATAAATTGAAATATCTCACCCCATTTAAAATTAGCAAGAAAGATTCCTTTTGATTTATGGTCATTTTTGTATTACAAGTAAGAGGAAGCAGTTGAGAGAAGCTTTGTGATTTGTGAAAATGGAGATGTTGAGCAACATAATAGCAACAATATGTGTTGCAATTTTATTAATTTATACATGGAAGGTGTTAAATTGGGCATGGTTTAGACCAAAGAAATTGGAGATAAACTTTAGACAAAATGGTCTAAAAGGAAATCCATACAAGTTACTCTATGGAGATTTGAATGAACTCACAAAAAGTATAGTAGAAGCCAAATCTAAGCCTATCAATTTCTCTGATGATATAGCTCAAAGGCTCATCCCCTTTTTCCTTGACTCCATCAACAAAAATGGTATGTTTCTTAGTTACAAAGATGTTGTGTAATGTGTATCAACTGTTTGGTAAAATGCCTGAATGAACTTTTGATGAAGTTGTGAAGTGTTTATTCCTTTTTTTTTAATGACCGGGATGTCTGGCTCAGCTTTCGTACACCTCGACTAATTTGTCCACTGAAGCTAGGTTAGATAACAAGAATCACCTAGTGTTATTGTCTCTGTTAGGATTGAACTTGAGATCTCATGACTTTCAATTACTTCATTAATGTTGAGAATATAATTAAATAATAAAAGTATGCTCAGATGAGATGGTCCGACACTTCAACAATTAACCACTAGGCAAGATCATTGGGTGCGTGAAATGCCTATTCCTTGTTTGTGAATTTCATTAGTGATTTTTTTGTTGAAATTCCTTTTCTGAAAAAAAACAATAAATCATAGCAATAACTAAGAGATACTTGCAGGTCAAATTCCGGCGACGACGGTTGGGACTGATTTGTATTGACACCCAATTTTGGACCTCCACAATATATATTAATTATCGAGCTTCTTCAATTTCAAACAATTTAAAATAATTACTTTTATAAAAGTAATAATAATAATGTAGTTTGCAAGTTATTTTAACTAGTTCTGTCTTATTTTATAATTTTTAGATAATATATATGTTTTACATAATTATGTATATAATTATTATATTTTATGAATATTCAAAAATCGTCTCAAAAAGTGTTTGTTTTATATTCAATTAAATTAATTTGGTTTAAAGTATAAGTTATTGATTTTATTAGTTTAATTATTCTTATTTTATATTATTTTGTCTTACTTAATTTTGTTGATTTGAAAAGCATATTTTATTTAAGTTACGTTATTTAAGTTATGGTCATAGCTTTAAATTAATTAGTTTATAATCGAATTAATTATTTTATTTCGTTAACATTAAGAAGCTCATTAATTAATTTTATATTAGCTCACCTTATTTAGGTTTTAGCCGAATTTATTAATTCAACTCAAGTTGGCTATTTCTTAAAAGCCAAAGTCTAACCTTTTATTCAAACCCATTTTTTAGACCATTTTGGGCCTGCTTACTTCTTTTTCAGCAGCCCAAGCTATAATTTCCAGCCAACCTTCACCAAGAACTCAGCCCAAAACCCATCCAATTCCTACCCAACAGCCCACTTCTCTTATTAATCCCAGCCCATTTCCTATCTCATTGCACAACAACAACAATACATTACAATACCCAACTCAATACAACTTCAGCAGCAACATACAATACATAAAGTACACAACAGCCCTACCCCTGTACTCTTCTTCTCCATCACAAAAACCCAAAAAAAAAAAAAAAACAATCCGACCCGGCCCCATCGCGCTTCTTCTTCACACCAAGAATCCCGGAAATCCAGTGCCCAGTCGCATCAATCCGGCGAATTCGGAGAAAAGTTGTCGTCCTCCTCGCTTGAAACGTCCAACTACCCTCACGTCCCCTTTTCAAAGATTTCTGAATCTCTCCACTGTTGCTTTGAAAAGAGCAATTCAAAATTCAAATTACAATCGTTTCACACTAATTTCCGTCTATATATATTCATCTCTTTGGGTCACAATGGAAAGGAGAGAGGGGAAAAGTAAAAGGGGAAAAAAGAAAAAAAAAGATTTGATTTTGGAGGGGAAGAACTCACATACGAAGAATAGCTTAGAAAGATCACTTGGTTTTACTTGCTGCTCGAGCCTGAACTAGTGTAGTAGAAGAGTCGGGAAAAGTTGTCCTTTACTCGTCTGTCCCAGTTGCTGCCCAGAGAAAGGTAAATGCTCCTCTCTCGATAACATCTTTTTATCTTTTTATTTTTTCTAGTTCAATGTGATGTTTTCGATATCGGAAAGTCTTTATTCTATGGTTGTTTGTCGTTAGATGCTACTTGATTGGTGATAAAAATGTGATACATATGTTCTTGGGGGATGTTGTGGCTCAATCTAACTGTCGGACTACAAATTGTGCCGTTTTGTAGTTAGTATCATCGCTTCTTTTGTATTCCGTTTCAATGTAGCATATTGTGTGTTTGATACTTGTTGCGAGGATTGTTAACAAGAGTGTTTGGTTCTTTCGTTAGTTCGTCCATAATCTTGTTTTTCGTGTGAGTTTTCGGACAGTGAGTTCGAATCCAAAATCAATAAAGTTTTCTTTGATTCATGTTGGTGATATTGTTTACATCTATGTGATTATTTGAATCTCTGCCTCGTTTTGTCTAAAACGGTTTGACGTTCACTTGGCTTCAAATCGAATGTGTTGGTTGTGCAGTTCTGTTCTTCTTCACTGTTTCTTTGGGATTTTCGATTATCTCTTATGTCATTTCGATTTATTATTGTAGATTTTTGATAAGGTTAGCCTGATCTCATGAAGTAACATATTGAATCTTTGTTTTGGTTTGGCTAAAATGATGTTCATGTTATATCAAGTTTTCAACTAGCAATTTAAGTCCGTTATAACTTCCTGTTTAATCTGGTTTGTAGCTGTTAGGAATACTTACTCATTCTATACCTTAACATTTTGTAGTTTCTGATGTTGCGCGTGAATATTGTTTGATCGATTTATTCATGTAAATTTTGAGATGAAGTTATTAGCCATTTTATTTTGTTTCCAATTTAATGCTAGTTATATGAATCCTTTTATCACGTAGAAGTTATCTTATATGTGTTTTGCTTTCATTTGAAGTAAAGTAGATAAAGCCAATCATCTCAATACTAGTATTTCATGATTGTGTCTATTTTGCCTATTCTTGGAAATTTCCTTGG
>NW_026031244.1:0-365 GCF_019186545.1 Solanum stenotomum
CCGTTCTTATAATATAGTTAATAAATATTAGTATATAATGATATATATATAATATGATATTATTTGACGTTCCTGGCAATGAAATATATTGCAGGAGGCCCAAATTACCTCGTTTGAAAAATAGATTACTAGCAAAAAAAAAAAAAAAACAGAACAAAGTAAACATAAAGAATTATACTCATAATCTTAATAAATAATTTTTTAATTTTTTTTTTGATTGCATTAATTTACAAATTAAACAGTTACCTTTATATTTTGTACATTTAAAGGGGAGTGATTAGTTTTTGACTGTTATTTAAATGTTGATGGTTCATCTACTAATTAAGAACATTGTAAGTTTTTTTATTACTAATTATGTTAAAAAA
>NW_026031245.1:0-906 GCF_019186545.1 Solanum stenotomum
TTTCAAAGAAAATAATAATATAGTTTGCTAGCTATTTTAACTAGTTTGGTCACTTTTTATAATTTTTAGATAATATATATGTTTAACATAATTATGTATATAATTAGTATATTTTATGATTAATCGAAAATCGTCTCAAAAAGATTTTGTTTTAGTTAAATATTTGGTTAATTAGTTTAGTTATATAATAGTTTATATTTTTAAATCAATTAATTTATAATTAAGTTTATTATTTTATTTCGTTAAAGTTAAGAATCTCGTTAATTAATATATGCTAATTCATTTTATTCAAATTTTAACCGAATTTGATCATTGTTTAATTACAATTTTCCACCAACATTTTAAACTCATCAACAGGCCAAATTTTGGGCCTTTTCTCTAACTTCTCTAGCAAACCCAGCACCTAAACCACCCACCTCAATACATACAGCAACAGCAACAGCAACGCATACGAGCGACCCCAAAACAATAAGCTCGTTCTTCTTCTTCTTCCTTGCGAGCAGAGACCCAGAAAAAACTCGACCCAGCAGCCCAGCGACTTCAGCACCCCAGACCCGAGCCCAGCTCGTGCGTCTCCCCTCTCCCTTATCCTCCGTACTCGAATCTTCCAGGTGGAGCAATCTTGTAGCTCGTTCGTCCTTCCTCCAAAATCAAACGTTCCTCCTTATCAATCTGTTGGAGATTTGTACAAGAGTAGAGCTGGCAGCCTCATCCTTTTGAAGAAATTCGAATTTTGAATTGAAATCATCGGAAATTCCCTCAGCTTTTCCCTCCAAAATCTGCCCTAATTTTCATGTATAAGTAGCATGTTCTTCTTCATTTTTGGGGGGTTGAAAAAAAAATAGAGTTGGAAGAAGGTTGGGGAAAAAGGTGGACAAAATTAGAGTTGGAGTAAGCCAACGTTCC
>NW_026031246.1:0-583 GCF_019186545.1 Solanum stenotomum
TCATATCATAAAAATAAAAAACCATAACCCTATCAAGACTTCTTGATGTTATGTGTATTGCAAATATAATTTCTTCAGCACCATAGTTGCGAATCGTAAACGGATGCACGTAAAACTCATTAGGTTCCCTTTCTAAAGGAAAATGAAGTATCTCATGTTTCCATTCTTCGTCTTCATCAAAAACCCATAGATAAATGTCGTTACAAAACCAATAATCACAATAATTCATGATTCCTAATTTTCCATTCACTTCTATTAGCATATTATCACAATCGCTAAACTTACGACATAATTCAATCGACATTGTGATACTTGTGAAAATTTCTGATTTAACATCAAACGCAACTATACAATAGTCCGGATCAAGGCTAACCCGATAGATAATCCCACTAATGCAAATTCCAGATATGTATGATATGTATCCTGCAATAGAAAAACCATGTTCGTCATATTTAATCATTTATCTCCATGATTTATCTATGCCTAAAGTGAAAACCCATGCTCTTATTCAATAGTCACAACAACTTTATACTTGTTTTCTTCAGGCTCAAAACCTATCGAACATATAAAGTCCTCGCCCTCA
>NW_026031247.1:0-622 GCF_019186545.1 Solanum stenotomum
ACTCATTTCAAAAATTCACCAACAATTTTCATTTTTACTCTAGACATTCTAAAAATTAAAAATATACATTAATTAATATGAATATTTTATTAACACGTCATCTGTCTATTCCTCTAGCTTTCAAATTCAAAATCACTTCTCTTCTGCCTATTTTATAATTGAATAGAAATTCAATTCGTTTCCATCTTAAAGTAGTTTTTGTTTGTTTTTTGGGGTCAAAATCAGGGCGGAACCGTCTTGTAGTCAGTGGTTTATTTGAATTTTCCTTGACGGAAAATTATATTTATTTATGTACAATTAAAATAATTTTTTGAATATATTTAATAGACATATTGAATACCTTCTGGTGTTCTTGTGTATCCATCCACTTTTTTAGATTTTGAATATCTTTAGTGAAAATTCTAGCTCCGCTTCAGAATCATCAAACTTTGAAAATTACTTAAGGCAAGTATCTTCCTCTTTCCGTTTTGTGTTTGTGTCTAGGTGCTGACTGCTGGGTATTGTTTTTCTTTTTGAATTTTGTTTTAAGAGTTGTACGGACTCTTCTTTTGTTTTTATTTATTAATAAATAAAGGGCCCTTGGCCCTCTTTAAATTATCGTACTACCTTTATTAATTGATGT
>NW_026031248.1:0-312 GCF_019186545.1 Solanum stenotomum
TAAAAGGAAATTAAGACAAGGGGGATAGGTTCCTCATGTAGATCTCGAAAGAATACGAGGTTTCAAAAAAAAGATTGCGTCAAACGGACGTTCGAGCCGAAAGTTACGGCCGTTTGAAATTCAGCATCTTAAAGGTGGAAGGTGGCCTTGAATTTAGGAAACTTCAAACGGCCATAACTCGGGCCTCGGGTGTCCGTTTCAGGCGATTTTTTTTTTGAATCCGCGTATTTTTTCGAGACCTACGCAACCAATCTGCCTAAAGGCGGTTTGCGCGTGCCGATTTACCCAGAAACACGTTTTACTGATTCTTAC
>NW_026031249.1:0-956 GCF_019186545.1 Solanum stenotomum
CCTTAAGACCACTCTTTCTTAAGAATTTCTCAAGTTTCTTTGGCTTAAACCATGCCCAATTCAACACTCTCCATGTATATACCAACAAAATTGCAACACAAATTGCTTCTATAATTCTGTTGTAAGAAATCTCCATGAAAGTAATAAGACTCTTCTTTCTAGCTACTTTCTTTTACATAGAAAAAAGAGGGGAAGTAAGCTAATTTATATCTTCTTTATAACATTAATTGTTGGATACATCTCGTCTCTATTTTCGCCAATCAATTTCTTGGATGGGGGCACATGGCATACGTTACATTTAATGACTAGGATTTAATTGACCAAAGAAAATATGATTTAGATGATAAATGCATTGTATATTTAGTTCAAAAAATTATTGTAATCCCACAATCTTAGCAATGTATTATCTTGTCCATAAATATAGTCAAAAAAAAAAAAGGACGAATGTAATAGATTTATTTATCTTCTTCATCCAAAACACGAGGGCTAGACTTATTCCTCAAAGGCACAAATTCCTATGTTGAAAAAACTACTCCCAATATACGTTTTTCGTCTCAAAATAAGTGTGTCCATTTGGCTTGTTTCAAGTCTCAAAATAAGTGTGTCCATTTGGCTTGTTTCACGCTTATTAAGAAAATTAGAAAAATAACAAATAAAAGGTATAGTTTGCTAAGTTACCCCTATTTATCATATGTTTTTTGAGAGTCGAGTACTATTAAGTAGCAGTAGTTCTTTAATACAAGGGTGTAGTTAGAAACAATTACTATTTTTTGTTCTGAATTCTAAAGCGATTCTTGTTTTGAATAATTTTTTATTTTTTTTTGCTAAAGCAACACTCATTTAGGGACGGTGAGACTAAAAATTAAAGGCATGCCTTCTTCAAATTAGATTGGAAGATTTGAAGATTATGTTGTGTTCTATTTTCCAATGGTTGTGGTCAGGGGCGGAGCCAAGTA
>NW_026031250.1:0-997 GCF_019186545.1 Solanum stenotomum
GACTATCAAATTAAACTTATTTTACTATAATGAAGTATGTTCATGCAATGTTTGCAAGAAGAATTTCCAAATCTATCTCAGGGTCAAATAAATGAGAGCCTTGAAGCAAATTTCTCTACATGGTTCAAGGAATTTGTAAGATTTCAAAACTACTATCTTTTATGTGGTAATGTGCTTAACTTGACTTCGGAAATTTTACTAAGTCTTACATTTTTTTCAAAATAGGTCCGATGCAATCCCATAGAGAATAAATTCTTGAGTAGTCTTGCCCGTGGACCATTAATAAGTGCTACATGTCATTCTGTTTATTTTGTTAATGGATACAAATTTCACACTGAATGTCATGGTAGCGCAAGATCAACAATGAATAGTGGAGTTTGTATCTCAGATTCAAATTTTGGTGATTATTTTGGACGGATAAAAGAGATTATACAAGTGGAATACCCTGAAGCACCTTTGAAGCAAACTGTATTATTCAAATGTGAATGGTTTGACCCAACTATGAATGTTGGTGTCAAAAGGCATAATCAGTACAAATTGGTTGAGATTAATCAACGTCGTCGATATAAAAAATATGAGCCTTTTATTCTGGCAATACAAGCAACTCAAGTGTGTTATGTGTCGTATCCGAACAAGAAAAACGACAAAGATGACTGGGTAGCTGTATTAAAGGTCAAACCTCGAAATGTTATTGAATTACTTGATGAGGGAGTGGAGACAACTTCAGAACTGAATGTTCCATTCCAAGTTGATGAAGTTGAAGTCCATGAGATAGATATGACTGTTTCCATTGATGAAAACATACTCTTAAATGATCCAAATGGGGATACACTGGAAATGGATGAACCCATTGATGATGGTTTATTGCAAGAGCATCATGAAATCCAAATAGAATCAACAGAAGAATATGAAACCGAGGAAACTGAGGAGGATGAGGAGGATGAAGATGATGAAGAGGATCAGGAAGACGAAGAGTTTGAAGAAGACATAGATAGTG
>NW_026031251.1:0-598 GCF_019186545.1 Solanum stenotomum
GAATATGAAGTCGAATTTTCGAAATCATACACGGATTTTGAGATATATGGAAATTACAATTATAGGTGTTTTCGAAGCACATTTTCGGGCATTTTTGGGGTCGNATCTCCCCCTTGGGAACATTCGTCCCCGAATGTTAAAGAAACGTACATGAGGGACACAAACATGGCAATATCAGCCCACATAAGGATGCAACAATGCACTTACATCTTATTTCAAAAACCTCAACATAGTTGTAAAACCACAATGAACTTGTCAATTTAAACATGAATGTATGCAATGACATGGGGGCTGAACTTAAGACCTGAGATTTTATAAAGGGCTTAAATTAATACCTTAGGCTTGAGTGGATTTGGAAAAGATAAGGATATCGCCTTTGCATGTCCGCTTCGGCCTCCCAAGTAGCACTTTCAACTTGTTGATTTCTCCAAAGGACTTTAACGGAAGCCACATCTTTGTTTCTCAACCTCTTCACTTGTCTATCTAAAATCTGGACCAGAACCTCTTCATAGGTCAAATTATCTTCAACAACACCCACAACATCAAGAGACACAATGGCATTCGGATCACGCACACACTTCCTCAACATAGACACATG
>NW_026031252.1:0-598 GCF_019186545.1 Solanum stenotomum
AAGTTATTTCTTGACGCCTCATCGGATACTGATGTGAGACTAAAAATACATATTTTTAATCATTATTTCCTCATATTTATTATTTATATATGTCCTTTATGAGCATGAATTTTATGAATTGTGCTAAATGGTATATTTTATTTGTAGGATTAAATTGGTGGAAAAATAAAGAAGTTTGGAGGTAAAACGAATTAAAGATGGAAGGTTGAAGAAGGAAATCAAGCAGACAGCTTAATAGATTAAATTGAATAAAATAATATATTTATGTATATAAGGAAAGGCGCTGCAATTGGAAATTTTCAATTTACCTCTACTGTACACGTCTCACAATGGAAGGCTACAATAGCAAAAGAAAATTGACGCGGACAGCTTCACCGAAAATAAAAAGGAATTCGATTCCTTTTGGTTTTGATTTCCTAATTTAAGATGGACTCAATTATTTTATTTAGGGTTTCTATATCTATAAATAGGGCATGAAAAGTTATTCTTGGAAGAAGTCAAGAACCAAGATACAAGACACAATATAAATTTTCTTCTAGTTTAGGAACTTTGGAAGAGCCGCCGTGGAGTCCGGAGAATTGTGGTTTATTTTTTCTTC
>NW_026031253.1:0-336 GCF_019186545.1 Solanum stenotomum
CGCTATTCTTGTTATTCATTGTTTTTTTGAGTATTGAATATATTTATATTCTATTTTAGATATATTATCTATTAATTGATTTAATTTTTCATTATCAGTTTTTGTGATATTAAGTTGTTTATATTTCGGATATAATTTGTTTAATTTTCTTCTTATTTTTCTTAATTTTCTACTAGTATTTTTCTTACCATGTTTCTTATTATCTATAGCTCTGATACCATTTTTCGGTGCGGAACTGGTAGCTGGGGGATTCATGGAAGTGGTAGTGTGGTAGGTGGTAGTGTGATAAGTGAGGATTTTATTTTAAATATTCTTTTGCTAAGTGTCTTAATCTTG
>NW_026031254.1:0-350 GCF_019186545.1 Solanum stenotomum
GCTAGTTGGCCCTCACGGCCAAAATGGCGCATTTTAAAGGTCAAACGTGCCCTAGAGCAGGTAAACCCCTATTTTACCGATTTTCGTGAGTTATAGTCCATGGATTTTTTTAAGACCCAGAATTCCGACCTCATTTTTCCCAAAATAATACCTAGACGTCTGTTAACACCTTATCTATAGATCCAGTTGGCCCTCACGGCCAAAGGGACCCATTTTCAAGGTCAAACAAAGCCAGAGTAGGTAAGCCCCTCATTTTACTGATTTTTGTGTGCTATAGTCCACGGATTTTTTGGTGATCTAGAATTTCGGCCTCATTATTACCAAAATTATACCTAGACGTCCGTTAAGAC